>NC_092393.1:2443451-2602410 GCF_030028105.1 Mobula birostris
GTCGAAGTCGAACTCGAACGAACTGGAAGTCGAACTCGAACTCGAAATTGAAGACGAATTCTCAGTCGCACTCGGAGTCGAAGGCGAATTCGAACTCAAAATCGAACTCGAAGTCGAACTGGAACGCGAACTCAAAGTCGAACTCGAAGTCGAAATCAACGTCGAAGTCGAAGTCGAACTCGAACTTGAACTCGAAGTCGAGCTCGACGTCGAACTCGAAGTCGATATCGAAGTCGAAATCGAAGTCGAACTCGAACTTGAACCCGAACTCGAATTCGAACTCGACCTCGAATTCGAACTCGAACTCAAATTCGAACTGGAATTCAAACTCAAAGTCGAACTCGAGGTCGAAGTGAACTCGAATTCGAACTGGAACTCGAACGCGAAGTCGAAATCTCACTCGACCTCGAATTCGAACTCGAACTCAAATTCGAACTGGAATTCAAACTCAAAGTCGAACTCGAGGTCGAAGTGAACTCGAATTCGAACTGGAACTCGAACGCGAAGTCGAAATCGAAGTCGAACTCGAATTCGAAGTCGAAGTCGAACTGGAACTCGAACTCGAAGTCGAGCTCGACGTCGAACTCGAAGTCGATATCGAAGTCGAACTCGAAGTCGAACTCGAACTTGAACCCGAACTCGAATTCGAACTCGACCTCGAATTCGAACTCGAACTCAAATTCGAACTGGAATTCAAACTCAAAGTCGAACTCGAGGTCGAAGTGAACTCGAATTCGAACTGGAACTCGAACGCGAAGTCGAAATCTCACTCGACCTCGAATTCGAACTCGAACTCAAATTCGAACTGGAATTCAAACTCAAAGTCGAACTCGAGGTCGAAGTGAACTCGAATTCGAACTGGAACTCGAACGCGAAGTCGAAATCGAAGTCGAACTCGAATTCGAATTCGACCTCCAATTTGAACTCGAGGTCGAACTCGAACTCGAAGTGAACTCGAGGTCGAAGTGAACTCGAAATCGAACTCGAAATCGAACTCGAAATCGAACTGGAACTCGAACTCGAAGTCGAAATCAAAGTCGAACTCGAAGTTGAACTCGAAGTCGAAGTGAACTCAAAGTTGAACTCGAGGTCGAATTCGAAGTCGAAATCGAACTCGAACTCGAACTCGAACTGGAAGTCGAACGAACTCGAAATTTAAGACAAGTTCTCAGTCGCACTCGGAATAGAAGTCGAATTCGAACTCGAAATCGAACTCGAAGTCGAAATCGAAGTCGAACTCGAATTCGAATTCGACCTCCAATTTGAACTCGAAGTCGAACTCGAACTTGAAGTGAACTCGAAGTTGAACTCGAGGTCGAATTCGAAGTCGAAGTCGAACTCGAACGAACTGGAAGTCGAACTCGAACTCGAAATTGAAGACGAATTCTCAGTCGCACTCGGAGTCGAAGTCGAATTCGAACTCAAAATCGAACTCGAAGTCGAACTGGAACGCGAACTCAAAGTCGAACTCGAAGTCGAAATCAACGTCGAAGTCGAAGTCGAACTCGAACTTGAACTCGAAGTCGAGCTCGACGTCGAACTCGAAGTCGATATCGAAGTCGAAATCGAAGTCGAACTCGAACTTGAACCCGAACTCGAATTCGAACTCGACCTCGAATTCGAACTCGAACTCAAATTCGAACTGGAATTCAAACTCAAAGTCGAACTCGAGGTCGAAGTGAACTCGAATTCGAACTGGAACTCGAACGCGAAGTCGAAATCGAAGTCGAACTCGAATTCGAATTCGACCTCCAATTTGAACTCGAGGTCGAACTCGAACTCGAAGTGAACTCGAGGTCGAAGTGAACTCGAATTGGAACTCGAAATCGAACTCGAAATCGAATTCGACCTCCAATATGAACTCGAGGTCGAACTCGAACTCGAGGTGAACTCGAAGTCGAACTCGAACTCAAAATTGAAGACGAATTCTCAGTCGCACTCGGAGTCGAAGTCAAATTCGAACTCAAAATCGAACTCAAAATCGAACTCGAAGTCGAACTGGAACTCGAACACAAAGTCGAACTCGAAGTCGCACTCGAACTTCAACTCGAAGTCGAGCTCGACGTCGAACTCGAACTTGAACCCGAACTCGAATTCGCACTCGACCTCGAATTCGAACTAGAACTCAAATTCGAACTGGAATTCGAAGTCGAAGTCGAACTCGAGGTCGAAGTGAACTCGAATTCGAACTCGAAATCGAACTCGAAGTCGAACTGGAACCTGAAGTCGAAATCGAAGTCGAACTCGACCTCGAATTCGAACTCGAACTCAAATTCGAACTGGAACTCAAATTCGAACTCGAAGTCGAACTCGAACTCAAAATTGAAGACGAATTCTCAGTCGCACTCGGAGTCGAAGTCAAATTCGAACTCAAAATCGAACTCAAAATCGAACTCGAAGTCGAACTGGAACTCGAACTCGAAGTCGAAATCAAAGTCGAACTCGAAGTCGAACTCGAACTTGAAGTGAACTCGAAGTTGAACTCGAGGTCGAATTCGAAGTCGAAGTCGAACTCGAACGAACTGGAAGTCGAACTCGAACTCGAAATTGAAGACGAATTCTCAGTCGCACTCGGAGTCGAAGGCGAATTCGAACTCAAAATCGAACTCGAAGTCGAACTGGAACGCGAACTCAAAGTCGAACTCGAAGTCGAAATCAACGTCGAAGTCGAAGTCGAACTCGAACTTGAACTCGAAGTCGAGCTCGACGTCGAACTCGAAGTCGATATCGAAGTCGAAATCGAAGTCGAACTCGAACTTGAACCCGAACTCGAATTCGAACTCGACCTCGAATTCGAACTCGAACTCAAATTCGAACTGGAATTCAAACTCAAAGTCGAACTCGAGGTCGAAGTGAACTCGAATTCGAACTGGAACTCGAACGCGAAGTCGAAATCTCACTCGACCTCGAATTCGAACTCGAACTCAAATTCGAACTGGAATTCAAACTCAAAGTCGAACTCGAGGTCGAAGTGAACTCGAATTCGAACTGGAACTCGAACGCGAAGTCGAAATCGAAGTCGAACTCGAATTCGAATTCGACCTCCAATTTGAACTCGAGGTCGAACTCGAACTCGAAGTGAACTCGAGGTCGAAGTGAACTCGAATTCGAACTGGAACTCGAACGCGAAGTCGAAATCTCACTCGACCTCGAATTCGAACTCGAACTCAAATTCGAACTGGAATTCAAACTCAAAGTCGAACTCGAGGTCGAAGTGAACTCGAATTCGAACTGGAACTCGAACGCGAAGTCGAAATCGAACTCGAACTCGAACTGGAAGTCGAACGAACTCGAAATTTAAGACAAGTTCTCAGTCGCACTCGGAATAGAAGTCGAATTCGAACTCGAAATCGAACTCGAAGTCGAAATCGAAGTCGAACTCGAATTCGAATTCGACCTCCAATTTGAACTCGAAGTCGAACTCGAACTTGAAGTGAACTCGAAGTTGAACTCGAGGTCGAATTCGAAGTCGAAGTCGAACTCGAACGAACTGGAAGTCGAACTCGAACTCGAAATTGAAGACGAATTCTCAGTCGCACTCGGAGTCGAAGGCGAATTCGAACTCAAAATCGAACTCGAAGTCGAACTGGAACGCGAACTCAAAGTCGAACTCGAAGTCGAAATCAACGTCGAAGTCGAAGTCGAACTCGAACTTGAACTCGAAGTCGAGCTCGACGTCGAACTCGAAGTCGAACTCGAACTTGAACCCGAACTCGAATTCGAACTCGACCTCGAATTCGAACTCGAACTCAAATTCGAACTGGAATTCAAACTCAAAGTCGAACTCGAGGTCGAAGTGAACTCGAATTCGAACTGGAACTCGAACGCGAAGTCGAAATCTCACTCGACCTCGAATTCGAACTCGAACTCAAATTCGAACTGGAATTCAAACTCAAAGTCGAACTCGAGGTCGAAGTGAACTCGAATTCGAACTGGAACTCGAACGCGAAGTCGAAATCGAAGTCGAACTCGAATTCGAAGTCGAAGTCGAACTGGAACTCGAACTCGAAGTCGAGCTCGACGTCGAACTCGAAGTCGATATCGAAGTCGAACTCGAAGTCGAACTCGAACTTGAACCCGAACTCGAATTCGAACTCGACCTCGAATTCGAACTCGAACTCAAATTCGAACTGGAATTCAAACTCAAAGTCGAACTCGAGGTCGAAGTGAACTCGAATTCGAACTGGAACTCGAACGCGAAGTCGAAATCTCACTCGACCTCGAATTCGAACTCGAACTCAAATTCGAACTGGAATTCAAACTCAAAGTCGAACTCGAGGTCGAAGTGAACTCGAATTCGAACTGGAACTCGAACGCGAAGTCGAAATCGAAGTCGAACTCGAATTCGAATTCGACCTCCAATTTGAACTCGAGGTCGAACTCGAACTCGAAGTGAACTCGAGGTCGAAGTGAACTCGAATTCGAACTGGAACTCGAACGCGAAGTCGAAATCTCACTCGACCTCGAATTCGAACTCGAACTCAAATTCGAACTGGAATTCAAACTCAAAGTCGAACTCGAGGTCGAAGTGAACTCGAATTCGAACTGGAACTCGAACGCGAAGTCGAAATCGAACTCGAACTCGAACTGGAAGTCGAACGAACTCGAAATTTAAGACAAGTTCTCAGTCGCACTCGGAATAGAAGTCGAATTCGAACTCGAAATCGAACTCGAAGTCGAAATCGAAGTCGAACTCGAATTCGAATTCGACCTCCAATTTGAACTCGAAGTCGAACTCGAACTTGAAGTGAACTCGAAGTTGAACTCGAGGTCGAATTCGAAGTCGAAGTCGAACTCGAACGAACTGGAAGTCGAACTCGAACTCGAAATTGAAGACGAATTCTCAGTCGCACTCGGAGTCGAAGGCGAATTCGAACTCAAAATCGAACTCGAAGTCGAACTGGAACGCGAACTCAAAGTCGAACTCGAAGTCGAAATCAACGTCGAAGTCGAAGTCGAACTCGAACTTGAACTCGAAGTCGAGCTCGACGTCGAACTCGAAGTCGATATCGAAGTCGAAATCGAAGTCGAACTCGAACTTGAACCCGAACTCGAATTCGAACTCGACCTCGAATTCGAACTCGAACTCAAATTCGAACTGGAATTCAAACTCAAAGTCGAACTCGAGGTCGAAGTGAACTCGAATTCGAACTGGAACTCGAACGCGAAGTCGAAATCTCACTCGACCTCGAATTCGAACTCGAACTCAAATTCGAACTGGAATTCAAACTCAAAGTCGAACTCGAGGTCGAAGTGAACTCGAATTCGAACTGGAACTCGAACGCGAAGTCGAAATCGAAGTCGAACTCGAATTCGAAGTCGAAGTCGAACTGGAACTCGAACTCGAAGTCGAGCTCGACGTCGAACTCGAAGTCGATATCGAAGTCGAACTCGAAGTCGAACTCGAACTTGAACCCGAACTCGAATTCGAACTCGACCTCGAATTCGAACTCGAACTCAAATTCGAACTGGAATTCAAACTCAAAGTCGAACTCGAGGTCGAAGTGAACTCGAATTCGAACTGGAACTCGAACGCGAAGTCGAAATCTCACTCGACCTCGAATTCGAACTCGAACTCAAATTCGAACTGGAATTCAAACTCAAAGTCGAACTCGAGGTCGAAGTGAACTCGAATTCGAACTGGAACTCGAACGCGAAGTCGAAATCGAAGTCGAACTCGAATTCGAATTCGACCTCCAATTTGAACTCGAGGTCGAACTCGAACTCGAAGTGAACTCGAGGTCGAAGTGAACTCGAAATCGAACTCGAAATCGAACTCGAAATCGAACTGGAACTCGAACTCGAAGTCGAAATCAAAGTCGAACTCGAAGTTGAACTCGAAGTCGAAGTGAACTCAAAGTTGAACTCGAGGTCGAATTCGAAGTCGAAATCGAACTCGAACTCGAACTCGAACTGGAAGTCGAACGAACTCGAAATTTAAGACAAGTTCTCAGTCGCACTCGGAATAGAAGTCGAATTCGAACTCGAAATCGAACTCGAAGTCGAAATCGAAGTCGAACTCGAATTCGAATTCGACCTCCAATTTGAACTCGAAGTCGAACTCGAACTTGAAGTGAACTCGAAGTTGAACTCGAGGTCGAATTCGAAGTCGAAGTCGAACTCGAACGAACTGGAAGTCGAACTCGAACTCGAAATTGAAGACGAATTCTCAGTCGCACTCGGAGTCGAAGTCGAATTCGAACTCAAAATCGAACTCGAAGTCGAACTGGAACGCGAACTCAAAGTCGAACTCGAAGTCGAAATCAACGTCGAAGTCGAAGTCGAACTCGAACTTGAACTCGAAGTCGAGCTCGACGTCGAACTCGAAGTCGATATCGAAGTCGAAATCGAAGTCGAACTCGAACTTGAACCCGAACTCGAATTCGAACTCGACCTCGAATTCGAACTCGAACTCAAATTCGAACTGGAATTCAAACTCAAAGTCGAACTCGAGGTCGAAGTGAACTCGAATTCGAACTGGAACTCGAACGCGAAGTCGAAATCGAAGTCGAACTCGAATTCGAATTCGACCTCCAATTTGAACTCGAGGTCGAACTCGAACTCGAAGTGAACTCGAGGTCGAAGTGAACTCGAATTGGAACTCGAAATCGAACTCGAAATCGAATTCGACCTCCAATATGAACTCGAGGTCGAACTCGAACTCGAGGTGAACTCGAAGTCGAACTCGAACTCAAAATTGAAGACGAATTCTCAGTCGCACTCGGAGTCGAAGTCAAATTCGAACTCAAAATCGAACTCAAAATCGAACTCGAAGTCGAACTGGAACTCGAACACAAAGTCGAACTCGAAGTCGCACTCGAACTTCAACTCGAAGTCGAGCTCGACGTCGAACTCGAACTTGAACCCGAACTCGAATTCGCACTCGACCTCGAATTCGAACTAGAACTCAAATTCGAACTGGAATTCGAAGTCGAAGTCGAACTCGAGGTCGAAGTGAACTCGAATTCGAACTCGAAATCGAACTCGAAGTCGAACTGGAACCTGAAGTCGAAATCGAAGTCGAACTCGACCTCGAATTCGAACTCGAACTCAAATTCGAACTGGAACTCAAATTCGAACTCGAAGTCGAACTCGAACTCAAAATTGAAGACGAATTCTCAGTCGCACTCGGAGTCGAAGTCAAATTCGAACTCAAAATCGAACTCAAAATCGAACTCGAAGTCGAACTGGAACTCGAACTCGAAGTCGAAATCAAAGTCGAACTCGAAGTCGAACTCGAACTTGAAGTGAACTCGAAGTTGAACTCGAGGTCGAATTCGAAGTCGAAGTCGAACTCGAACGAACTGGAAGTCGAACTCGAACTCGAAATTGAAGACGAATTCTCAGTCGCACTCGGAGTCGAAGGCGAATTCGAACTCAAAATCGAACTCGAAGTCGAACTGGAACGCGAACTCAAAGTCGAACTCGAAGTCGAAATCAACGTCGAAGTCGAAGTCGAACTCGAACTTGAACTCGAAGTCGAGCTCGACGTCGAACTCGAAGTCGATATCGAAGTCGAAATCGAAGTCGAACTCGAACTTGAACCCGAACTCGAATTCGAACTCGACCTCGAATTCGAACTCGAACTCAAATTCGAACTGGAATTCAAACTCAAAGTCGAACTCGAGGTCGAAGTGAACTCGAATTCGAACTGGAACTCGAACGCGAAGTCGAAATCTCACTCGACCTCGAATTCGAACTCGAACTCAAATTCGAACTGGAATTCAAACTCAAAGTCGAACTCGAGGTCGAAGTGAACTCGAATTCGAACTGGAACTCGAACGCGAAGTCGAAATCGAAGTCGAACTCGAATTCGAATTCGACCTCCAATTTGAACTCGAGGTCGAACTCGAACTCGAAGTGAACTCGAGGTCGAAGTGAACTCGAAATCGAACTCGAAATCGAACTCGAAATCGAACTGGAACTCGAACTCGAAGTCGAAATCAAAGTCGAACTCGAAGTTGAACTCGAAGTCGAAGTGAACTCAAAGTTGAACTCGAGGTCGAATTCGAAGTCGAAATCGAACTCGAACTCGAACTCGAACTGGAAGTCGAACGAACTCGAAATTTAAGACAAGTTCTCAGTCGCACTCGGAATAGAAGTCGAATTCGAACTCGAAATCGAACTCGAAGTCGAAATCGAAGTCGAACTCGAATTCGAATTCGACCTCCAATTTGAACTCGAAGTCGAACTCGAACTTGAAGTGAACTCGAAGTTGAACTCGAGGTCGAATTCGAAGTCGAAGTCGAACTCGAACGAACTGGAAGTCGAACTCGAACTCGAAATTGAAGACGAATTCTCAGTCGCACTCGGAGTCGAAGTCGAATTCGAACTCAAAATCGAACTCGAAGTCGAACTGGAACGCGAACTCAAAGTCGAACTCGAAGTCGAAATCAACGTCGAAGTCGAAGTCGAACTCGAACTTGAACTCGAAGTCGAGCTCGACGTCGAACTCGAAGTCGATATCGAAGTCGAAATCGAAGTCGAACTCGAACTTGAACCCGAACTCGAATTCGAACTCGACCTCGAATTCGAACTCGAACTCAAATTCGAACTGGAATTCAAACTCAAAGTCGAACTCGAGGTCGAAGTGAACTCGAATTCGAACTGGAACTCGAACGCGAAGTCGAAATCGAAGTCGAACTCGAATTCGAATTCGACCTCCAATTTGAACTCGAGGTCGAACTCGAACTCGAAGTGAACTCGAGGTCGAAGTGAACTCGAATTGGAACTCGAAATCGAACTCGAAATCGAATTCGACCTCCAATATGAACTCGAGGTCGAACTCGAACTCGAGGTGAACTCGAAGTCGAACTCGAACTCAAAATTGAAGACGAATTCTCAGTCGCACTCGGAGTCGAAGTCAAATTCGAACTCAAAATCGAACTCAAAATCGAACTCGAAGTCGAACTGGAACTCGAACACAAAGTCGAACTCGAAGTCGCACTCGAACTTCAACTCGAAGTCGAGCTCGACGTCGAACTCGAACTTGAACCCGAACTCGAATTCGCACTCGACCTCGAATTCGAACTAGAACTCAAATTCGAACTGGAATTCGAAGTCGAAGTCGAACTCGAGGTCGAAGTGAACTCGAATTCGAACTCGAAATCGAACTCGAAGTCGAACTGGAACCTGAAGTCGAAATCGAAGTCGAACTCGACCTCGAATTCGAACTCGAACTCAAATTCGAACTGGAACTCAAATTCGAACTCGAAGTCGAACTCGAACTCAAAATTGAAGACGAATTCTCAGTCGCACTCGGAGTCGAAGTCAAATTCGAACTCAAAATCGAACTCAAAATCGAACTCGAAGTCGAACTGGAACTCGAACTCGAAGTCGAAATCAAAGTCGAACTCGAAGTCGAACTCGAACTTGAAGTGAACTCGAAGTTGAACTCGAGGTCGAATTCGAAGTCGAAGTCGAACTCGAACGAACTGGAAGTCGAACTCGAACTCGAAATTGAAGACGAATTCTCAGTCGCACTCGGAGTCGAAGGCGAATTCGAACTCAAAATCGAACTCGAAGTCGAACTGGAACGCGAACTCAAAGTCGAACTCGAAGTCGAAATCAACGTCGAAGTCGAAGTCGAACTCGAACTTGAACTCGAAGTCGAGCTCGACGTCGAACTCGAAGTCGATATCGAAGTCGAAATCGAAGTCGAACTCGAACTTGAACCCGAACTCGAATTCGAACTCGACCTCGAATTCGAACTCGAACTCAAATTCGAACTGGAATTCAAACTCAAAGTCGAACTCGAGGTCGAAGTGAACTCGAATTCGAACTGGAACTCGAACGCGAAGTCGAAATCTCACTCGACCTCGAATTCGAACTCGAACTCAAATTCGAACTGGAATTCAAACTCAAAGTCGAACTCGAGGTCGAAGTGAACTCGAATTCGAACTGGAACTCGAACGCGAAGTCGAAATCGAAGTCGAACTCGAATTCGAATTCGACCTCCAATTTGAACTCGAGGTCGAACTCGAACTCGAAGTGAACTCGAGGTCGAAGTGAACTCGAATTCGAACTGGAACTCGAACGCGAAGTCGAAATCTCACTCGACCTCGAATTCGAACTCGAACTCAAATTCGAACTGGAATTCAAACTCAAAGTCGAACTCGAGGTCGAAGTGAACTCGAATTCGAACTGGAACTCGAACGCGAAGTCGAAATCGAACTCGAACTCGAACTGGAAGTCGAACGAACTCGAAATTTAAGACAAGTTCTCAGTCGCACTCGGAATAGAAGTCGAATTCGAACTCGAAATCGAACTCGAAGTCGAAATCGAAGTCGAACTCGAATTCGAATTCGACCTCCAATTTGAACTCGAAGTCGAACTCGAACTTGAAGTGAACTCGAAGTTGAACTCGAGGTCGAATTCGAAGTCGAAGTCGAACTCGAACGAACTGGAAGTCGAACTCGAACTCGAAATTGAAGACGAATTCTCAGTCGCACTCGGAGTCGAAGGCGAATTCGAACTCAAAATCGAACTCGAAGTCGAACTGGAACGCGAACTCAAAGTCGAACTCGAAGTCGAAATCAACGTCGAAGTCGAAGTCGAACTCGAACTTGAACTCGAAGTCGAGCTCGACGTCGAACTCGAAGTCGAACTCGAACTTGAACCCGAACTCGAATTCGAACTCGACCTCGAATTCGAACTCGAACTCAAATTCGAACTGGAATTCAAACTCAAAGTCGAACTCGAGGTCGAAGTGAACTCGAATTCGAACTGGAACTCGAACGCGAAGTCGAAATCTCACTCGACCTCGAATTCGAACTCGAACTCAAATTCGAACTGGAATTCAAACTCAAAGTCGAACTCGAGGTCGAAGTGAACTCGAATTCGAACTGGAACTCGAACGCGAAGTCGAAATCGAAGTCGAACTCGAATTCGAAGTCGAAGTCGAACTGGAACTCGAACTCGAAGTCGAGCTCGACGTCGAACTCGAAGTCGATATCGAAGTCGAACTCGAAGTCGAACTCGAACTTGAACCCGAACTCGAATTCGAACTCGACCTCGAATTCGAACTCGAACTCAAATTCGAACTGGAATTCAAACTCAAAGTCGAACTCGAGGTCGAAGTGAACTCGAATTCGAACTGGAACTCGAACGCGAAGTCGAAATCTCACTCGACCTCGAATTCGAACTCGAACTCAAATTCGAACTGGAATTCAAACTCAAAGTCGAACTCGAGGTCGAAGTGAACTCGAATTCGAACTGGAACTCGAACGCGAAGTCGAAATCGAAGTCGAACTCGAATTCGAATTCGACCTCCAATTTGAACTCGAGGTCGAACTCGAACTCGAAGTGAACTCGAGGTCGAAGTGAACTCGAATTCGAACTGGAACTCGAACGCGAAGTCGAAATCTCACTCGACCTCGAATTCGAACTCGAACTCAAATTCGAACTGGAATTCAAACTCAAAGTCGAACTCGAGGTCGAAGTGAACTCGAATTCGAACTGGAACTCGAACGCGAAGTCGAAATCGAACTCGAACTCGAACTGGAAGTCGAACGAACTCGAAATTTAAGACAAGTTCTCAGTCGCACTCGGAATAGAAGTCGAATTCGAACTCGAAATCGAACTCGAAGTCGAAATCGAAGTCGAACTCGAATTCGAATTCGACCTCCAATTTGAACTCGAAGTCGAACTCGAACTTGAAGTGAACTCGAAGTTGAACTCGAGGTCGAATTCGAAGTCGAAGTCGAACTCGAACGAACTGGAAGTCGAACTCGAACTCGAAATTGAAGACGAATTCTCAGTCGCACTCGGAGTCGAAGGCGAATTCGAACTCAAAATCGAACTCGAAGTCGAACTGGAACGCGAACTCAAAGTCGAACTCGAAGTCGAAATCAACGTCGAAGTCGAAGTCGAACTCGAACTTGAACTCGAAGTCGAGCTCGACGTCGAACTCGAAGTCGATATCGAAGTCGAAATCGAAGTCGAACTCGAACTTGAACCCGAACTCGAATTCGAACTCGACCTCGAATTCGAACTCGAACTCAAATTCGAACTGGAATTCAAACTCAAAGTCGAACTCGAGGTCGAAGTGAACTCGAATTCGAACTGGAACTCGAACGCGAAGTCGAAATCTCACTCGACCTCGAATTCGAACTCGAACTCAAATTCGAACTGGAATTCAAACTCAAAGTCGAACTCGAGGTCGAAGTGAACTCGAATTCGAACTGGAACTCGAACGCGAAGTCGAAATCGAAGTCGAACTCGAATTCGAAGTCGAAGTCGAACTGGAACTCGAACTCGAAGTCGAGCTCGACGTCGAACTCGAAGTCGATATCGAAGTCGAACTCGAAGTCGAACTCGAACTTGAACCCGAACTCGAATTCGAACTCGACCTCGAATTCGAACTCGAACTCAAATTCGAACTGGAATTCAAACTCAAAGTCGAACTCGAGGTCGAAGTGAACTCGAATTCGAACTGGAACTCGAACGCGAAGTCGAAATCTCACTCGACCTCGAATTCGAACTCGAACTCAAATTCGAACTGGAATTCAAACTCAAAGTCGAACTCGAGGTCGAAGTGAACTCGAATTCGAACTGGAACTCGAACGCGAAGTCGAAATCGAAGTCGAACTCGAATTCGAATTCGACCTCCAATTTGAACTCGAGGTCGAACTCGAACTCGAAGTGAACTCGAGGTCGAAGTGAACTCGAAATCGAACTCGAAATCGAACTCGAAATCGAACTGGAACTCGAACTCGAAGTCGAAATCAAAGTCGAACTCGAAGTTGAACTCGAAGTCGAAGTGAACTCAAAGTTGAACTCGAGGTCGAATTCGAAGTCGAAATCGAACTCGAACTCGAACTCGAACTGGAAGTCGAACGAACTCGAAATTTAAGACAAGTTCTCAGTCGCACTCGGAATAGAAGTCGAATTCGAACTCGAAATCGAACTCGAAGTCGAAATCGAAGTCGAACTCGAATTCGAATTCGACCTCCAATTTGAACTCGAAGTCGAACTCGAACTTGAAGTGAACTCGAAGTTGAACTCGAGGTCGAATTCGAAGTCGAAGTCGAACTCGAACGAACTGGAAGTCGAACTCGAACTCGAAATTGAAGACGAATTCTCAGTCGCACTCGGAGTCGAAGTCGAATTCGAACTCAAAATCGAACTCGAAGTCGAACTGGAACGCGAACTCAAAGTCGAACTCGAAGTCGAAATCAACGTCGAAGTCGAAGTCGAACTCGAACTTGAACTCGAAGTCGAGCTCGACGTCGAACTCGAAGTCGATATCGAAGTCGAAATCGAAGTCGAACTCGAACTTGAACCCGAACTCGAATTCGAACTCGACCTCGAATTCGAACTCGAACTCAAATTCGAACTGGAATTCAAACTCAAAGTCGAACTCGAGGTCGAAGTGAACTCGAATTCGAACTGGAACTCGAACGCGAAGTCGAAATCGAAGTCGAACTCGAATTCGAATTCGACCTCCAATTTGAACTCGAGGTCGAACTCGAACTCGAAGTGAACTCGAGGTCGAAGTGAACTCGAATTGGAACTCGAAATCGAACTCGAAATCGAATTCGACCTCCAATATGAACTCGAGGTCGAACTCGAACTCGAGGTGAACTCGAAGTCGAACTCGAACTCAAAATTGAAGACGAATTCTCAGTCGCACTCGGAGTCGAAGTCAAATTCGAACTCAAAATCGAACTCAAAATCGAACTCGAAGTCGAACTGGAACTCGAACACAAAGTCGAACTCGAAGTCGCACTCGAACTTCAACTCGAAGTCGAGCTCGACGTCGAACTCGAACTTGAACCCGAACTCGAATTCGCACTCGACCTCGAATTCGAACTAGAACTCAAATTCGAACTGGAATTCGAAGTCGAAGTCGAACTCGAGGTCGAAGTGAACTCGAATTCGAACTCGAAATCGAACTCGAAGTCGAACTGGAACCTGAAGTCGAAATCGAAGTCGAACTCGACCTCGAATTCGAACTCGAACTCAAATTCGAACTGGAACTCAAATTCGAACTCGAAGTCGAACTCGAACTCAAAATTGAAGACGAATTCTCAGTCGCACTCGGAGTCGAAGTCAAATTCGAACTCAAAATCGAACTCAAAATCGAACTCGAAGTCGAACTGGAACTCGAACTCGAAGTCGAAATCAAAGTCGAACTCGAAGTCGAACTCGAACTTGAAGTGAACTCGAAGTTGAACTCGAGGTCGAATTCGAAGTCGAAGTCGAACTCGAACGAACTGGAAGTCGAACTCGAACTCGAAATTGAAGACGAATTCTCAGTCGCACTCGGAGTCGAAGGCGAATTCGAACTCAAAATCGAACTCGAAGTCGAACTGGAACGCGAACTCAAAGTCGAACTCGAAGTCGAAATCAACGTCGAAGTCGAAGTCGAACTCGAACTTGAACTCGAAGTCGAGCTCGACGTCGAACTCGAAGTCGATATCGAAGTCGAAATCGAAGTCGAACTCGAACTTGAACCCGAACTCGAATTCGAACTCGACCTCGAATTCGAACTCGAACTCAAATTCGAACTGGAATTCAAACTCAAAGTCGAACTCGAGGTCGAAGTGAACTCGAATTCGAACTGGAACTCGAACGCGAAGTCGAAATCTCACTCGACCTCGAATTCGAACTCGAACTCAAATTCGAACTGGAATTCAAACTCAAAGTCGAACTCGAGGTCGAAGTGAACTCGAATTCGAACTGGAACTCGAACGCGAAGTCGAAATCGAAGTCGAACTCGAATTCGAAGTCGAAGTCGAACTGGAACTCGAACTCGAAGTCGAGCTCGACGTCGAACTCGAAGTCGATATCGAAGTCGAACTCGAAGTCGAACTCGAACTTGAACCCGAACTCGAATTCGAACTCGACCTCGAATTCGAACTCGAACTCAAATTCGAACTGGAATTCAAACTCAAAGTCGAACTCGAGGTCGAAGTGAACTCGAATTCGAACTGGAACTCGAACGCGAAGTCGAAATCTCACTCGACCTCGAATTCGAACTCGAACTCAAATTCGAACTGGAATTCAAACTCAAAGTCGAACTCGAGGTCGAAGTGAACTCGAATTCGAACTGGAACTCGAACGCGAAGTCGAAATCGAAGTCGAACTCGAATTCGAATTCGACCTCCAATTTGAACTCGAGGTCGAACTCGAACTCGAAGTGAACTCGAGGTCGAAGTGAACTCGAAATCGAACTCGAAATCGAACTCGAAATCGAACTGGAACTCGAACTCGAAGTCGAAATCAAAGTCGAACTCGAAGTTGAACTCGAAGTCGAAGTGAACTCAAAGTTGAACTCGAGGTCGAATTCGAAGTCGAAATCGAACTCGAACTCGAACTCGAACTGGAAGTCGAACGAACTCGAAATTTAAGACAAGTTCTCAGTCGCACTCGGAATAGAAGTCGAATTCGAACTCGAAATCGAACTCGAAGTCGAAATCGAAGTCGAACTCGAATTCGAATTCGACCTCCAATTTGAACTCGAAGTCGAACTCGAACTTGAAGTGAACTCGAAGTTGAACTCGAGGTCGAATTCGAAGTCGAAGTCGAACTCGAACGAACTGGAAGTCGAACTCGAACTCGAAATTGAAGACGAATTCTCAGTCGCACTCGGAGTCGAAGTCAAATTCGAACTCAAAATCGAACTCAAAGTCGAACTCGAAATCGAACTCGAACCCGAACTCGAAGTCGAACTCGAGGAGGTCGAATTCGAAGTCGAACTCGAAATCGAACTCGAACCTGAACTCGAAGTCGAACTCGAGGAGGTCGAACTCGAACTTGAACCCGAACTCGAATTCGAACTCGACCTCGAATTCGAACTCGAACTCAAATTCGAACTGGAATTCAAACTCAAAGTCGAACTCGAGGTCGAAGTGAACTCGAATTCGAACTGGAACTCGAACGCGAAGTCGAAATCGAAGTCGAACTCGAATTCGAATTCGACCTCCAATTTGAACTCGAGGTCGAACTCGAACTCGAAGTGAACTCGAGGTCGAAGTGAACTCGAATTCGAACTCGAAATCGAACTGGAACTCGAACTCGAAGTCGAAATCAAAGTCGAACTCGAAGTTGAACTCGAAGTCGAAGTGAACTCAAAGTTGAACTCGAGGTCGAATTCGAAGTCGAAATCGAACTCGAACTCGAACTCGAACTGGAAGTCGAACGAACTCGAAATTTAAGACAAGTTCTCAGTCGCACTCGGAATAGAAGTCGAATTCGAACTCGAAATCGAACTCGAAGTCGAAATCGAAGTCGAACTCGAATTCGAATTCGACCTCCAATTTGAACTCGAAGTCGAACTCGAACTTGAAGTGAACTCGAAGTTGAACTCGAGGTCGAATTCGAAGTCGAAGTCGAACTCAAACGACCTGGAAGTCGAACTCGAACTCGAACTCGAAATTGAAGACGAATTCTCAGTCGCACTCGGAGTCGAAGTCGAATTCGAACTCAAAATCGAACTCGAAGTCGAACTGGAACGCGAACTCAAAGTCGAACTCGAAGTCGAAATCAACGTCGAAGTCGAAGTCGAGCTCGACGTCGAACTCGAAGTCGATATCGAAGTCGAAATCGAAGTCGAACTCGAACTTGAACCCGAACTCGAATTCGAACTCGACCTCGAATTCGAACTCGAACTCAAATTCGAACTGGAATTCAAACTCAAAGTCGAACTGGAGGTCGAAGTGAACTCGAATTCGAACTGGAACTCGAACGCGAAGTCGAAATCGAAGTCGAACTCGAATTCGAATTCGACCTCCAATTTGAACTCGAGGTCGAACTCGAACTTGAAGTGAACTCGAGGTCGAAGTGAACTCGAATTCGAACTCGAAATCGAACTCGAAATCGAACTGGAACTCGAACTCGAAGTCGAAATGAAAGTCGAACTCGAAGTTGAACTCGAAGTCGAACTCGAGGGGTCAAACTCAAGGTCGAACTCAAACTCGAAGTGAACTCGAAGTCGAACTCGAAGTCAAAATCGAAGTCGAACTCGAACGCGAACCCGAAATCGAGTTCGAACTCGAACTCAAATTCGAACTCGAATTCGAATTCGACCTCCAATATGAACTCGAGATCGAACTCGAACTCGAGGTGAACTCGAAGTCGAACTGGAAGTCGAATTCGAACTCGAAATTGAAGACGAATTCTCAGTCGGACTCGGAGTCGAATACGAACTCGAAATCGAACTTGAAGTCGAAATGGAACTCGAACTCGAGGTCGAAATCAAAGTCGAACTCGAAGTTGAACTCGAAGTCGAAGTGAACTCAAAGTTGAACTCGAGGTCGAATTCGAAGTCGAAATCGAACTCGAACTCAAACTGGAAGTCGAACGAACTCGAAATTTAAGACAAGTTCTCAGTCGCACTCGGAATAGAAGTCGAATTCGAACTCAAAATCGAACTCGAAGTCGAACTGGAACGCGAACTCAAAGTCGAACTCGAAGTCGAAATCAACGTCGAAGTCGAAGTCGAACTCGAACTTGAACACGAAGTCAAGCTCGACGTCGAACTCGAAGTCGATATCGAAGTCGAAATTGAAGTCGAACTCGAATTCGAAGTCGAAGTCGAACTGGAACTCGAACTCGAAGCCGAAATCAAAGTCGAACTCGAGGGGTCAAACTCAAGGTCGAACTCAAACTCGAAGTGAACTCGAAGTCGAACTCGAGGTCGAAGTGAACTCGAAGTCGAACTCGAAGTCAAAATCGAAGTCGAACTCGAACGCGAACCCGAAATCGAGTTCGAACTCGAACTCAAATTCGAACTCGAATTCGAATTCGACCTCCAATAGGAACTCGAGGTGAACTCGAAGTCGAACTGGAAGTCGAATTCGAACTCGAAATTGAAGACGAATTCTCAGTCGGACTCGGAGTCGAATACGAACTCGAAATCGAACTTGAAGTCGAAATGGAACTGAACTCGAAGTCGAACTCGATGTCGAACTCGAAATCGAAGTCGAAGTCGAACTGGAACTCGAACTCAAAGTCGAGCTCGACGTCGAACTCGAAGTCGATATCGAAGTCGAACTCGAAGTCGAACTCGAACTTGAACCCGAACTCGAATTCGAACTCGACCTCGAATTCGAACTCGAACTCAAATTCGAACTGGAATTCAAACTCAAAGTCGAACTCGAGGTCGAAGTGAACTCGAATTCGAACTGGAACTCGAACGCGAAGTCGAAATCTCACTCGACCTCGAATTCGAACTCGAACTCAAATTCGAACTGGAATTCAAACTCAAAGTCGAACTCGAGGTCGAAGTGAACTCGAATTCGAACTGGAACTCGAACGCGAAGTCGAAATCGAAGTCGAACTCGAATTCGAATTCGACCTCCAATTTGAACTCGAGGTCGAACTCGAACTCGAAGTGAACTCGAGGTCGAAGTGAACTCGAAATCGAACTCGAAATCGAACTCGAAATCGAACTGGAACTCGAACTCGAAGTCGAAATCAAAGTCGAACTCGAAGTTGAACTCGAAGTCGAAGTGAACTCAAAGTTGAACTCGAGGTCGAATTCGAAGTCGAAATCGAACTCGAACTCGAACTCGAACTGGAAGTCGAACGCGAAGTCGAAATCGAAGTCGAACTCGAATTCGAAATCGAAGTCGAACTGGAACTCGAACTCGAAGTCGAACTCAAAGTCGAACTCGAAGTCGAACTCGCAGTCGAACTCGAGGGGTCAAACTCAAGGTCGAACTCAAACTCGAAGTGAACTCGAAGACAAACTCGAGGTCGAATTCGAAGTCGAAGTCGAAGTCGAACTCGAACTGGAAGTCGAACTAGAACTCGAACTCGAAGTCGAAATCGAAGTCGAAGTTGAACTCGAAGTCGAAGTGAACTCAAAGTTGAACTCGAGGTCGAATTCGAAGTCGAAGTGAACTCGAGTTCGAAGTGAACTCGAATTCGAACTCGAAATCGAACTCGAAATCGAACTGGAACTCGAACTCGAAGTCGAAATCAAAGTCGAACTCGAAGTTGAACTCGAAGTCGAAGTGAACTCAAAGTTGAACTCGAGGTCGAATTCGAAGTCGAAATCGAACTCGAACTCGAACTGGAAGTCGAACGAACTCGAAATTTAAGACAAGTTCTCAGTCGCACTCGGAATAGAAGTCGAATTCGAACTCGAAATCGAACTCGAAGTCGAAATCGAAGTCGAACTCGAATTCGAATTCGACCTCCAATTTGAACTCGAAGTCGAACTCGAACTTGAAGTGAACTCGAAGTTGAACTCGAGGTCGAATTCGAACTCGAAGTGAACTCGAGGTCGAAGTGAACTCGAATTCGAACTCGAAATCGAACTCGAAATCGAACTGGAACTCGAACGAACTCGAAATTTAAGACAAGTTCTCAGTCGCACTCGGAATAGAAGTCGAATTCGAACTCGAAATCGAACTCGAAGTCGAACTGGAACGCGAACTCAAAGTCGAACTCGAAGTCGAAATCAACGTCGAAGTCGAAGTCGAACTCGAACTTGAACTCGAAGTCGAGCTCGACGTCGAACTCGAAGTCGATATCGAAGTCGAAATCGAAGTCGAACTCGAACTTGAACCCGAACTCGAATTCGAACTCGACCTCGAATTCGAACTCGAACTCAAATTCGAACTGGAATTCAAACTCAAAGTCGAACTCGAGGTCGAAGTGAACTCGAATTCGAACTGGAACTCGAACGCGAAGTCGAAATCTCACTCGACCTCGAATTCGAACTCGAACTCAAATTCGAACTGGAATTCAAACTCAAAGTCGAACTCGAGGTCGAAGTGAACTCGAATTCGAACTGGAACTCGAACGCGAAGTCGAAATCGAACTCGAACTCGAACTGGAAGTCGAACGAACTCGAAATTTAAGACAAGTTCTCAGTCGCACTCGGAATAGAAGTCGAATTCGAACTCGAAATCGAACTCGAAGTCGAAATCGAAGTCGAACTCGAATTCGAATTCGACCTCCAATTTGAACTCGAAGTCGAACTCGAACTTGAAGTGAACTCGAAGTTGAACTCGAGGTCGAATTCGAAGTCGAAGTCGAACTCGAACGAACTGGAAGTCGAACTCGAACTCGAAATTGAAGACGAATTCTCAGTCGCACTCGGAGTCGAAGTCGAATTCGAACTCAAAATCGAACTCGAAGTCGAAATCAACGTCGAAGTCGAAGTCGAACTCGAACTTGAACTCGAAGTCGAGCTCGACGTCGAACTCGAAGTCGATATCGAAGTCGAAATCGAAGTCGAACTCGAACTTGAACCCGAAGTCGAATTCGAACTCGACCTCGAATTCGAACTCGAACTCAAATTCGAACTGGAATTCAAACTCAAAGTCGAACTCGAGGTCGAAGTGAACTCGAATTCGAACTGGAACTCGAACGCGAAGTCGAAATCTCACTCGACCTCGAATTCGAACTCGAACTCAAATTCGAACTGGAATTCAAACTCAAAGTCGAACTCGAGGTCGAAGTGAACTCGAATTCGAACTGGAACTCGAACGCGAGGTCGAAATCTCACTCGACCTCGAATTCGAACTCGAACTCAAATTCGAACTGGAATTCAAACTCAAAGTCGAACTCGAGGTCGAAGTGAACTCGAATTCGAACTGGAACTCGAACGCGAAGTCGAAATCTCACTCGACCTCGAATTCGAACTCGAACTCAAATTCGAACTGGAATTCAAACTCAAAGTCGAACTCGAGGTCGAAGTGAACTCGAATTCGAACTGGAACTCGAACGCGAAGTCGAAATCGAAGTCGAACTCGAATTCGAATTCGACCTCCAATTTGAACTCGAGGTCGAACTCGAACTCGAAGTGAACTCGAGGTCGAAGTGAACTCGAATTCGAACTCGAAATCGAACTCGAAATCGAATTCGACCTCCAATATGAACTCGAGGTCGAACTCGAACTCGAGGTCGAACTCGAACTCGAGGTGAACTCGAAGTCGAACTGGAAGTCGAATTCGAACTCGAAATTGAAGACGAATTCTCAGTCGGACTCGGAGTCGAATACGAACTCGAAATCGAACTTGAAGTCGAAATGGAACTGAACTCGAAGTCGAACTCGATGTCGAACTCGAGGTCGTACTGGAGGTCGACGTCGAACTCATACTGCAACTCGAACTCGAAGTGAAATCAAAGTCGAAGTCGTGGTCGAATCAAAGTCGAAGTCGAACACGAACTCGAACTCGAAGTCGAACTGGAAGTTGAATTCGAACTCGAAATTGAAGACGAATTCTCAGTCGGACTCGGAGTCGAATACGAACTCGAAATCGAACTTGAAGTCGAAATGGAACTGAACTCGAAGTCGAACTCGATGTCGAACTCGAGGTCGAAATCGAAGTCGAACTCGAACTTGAACCCGAACTCGAATTCGAACTCGACCTCGAATTCGAACTCGAACTCAAATTCGAACTGGAATTCAAACTCAAAGTCGAACTCGAGGTCGAAGTGAACTCGAATTCGAACTGGAACTCGAACGCGAAGTCGAAATCGAAGTCGAACTCGAATTCGAATTCGACCTCCAATTTGAACTCGAGGTCGAACTCGAACTCGAAGTGAACTCGAGGTCGAAGTGAACTCGAATTCGAACTCGAAATCGAACTCGAAATCGAATTCGACCTCCAATATGAACTCGAAGTCGAACTCGAACTCAAAATTGAAGACGAATTCTCAGTCGCACTCGGAGTCGAAGTCAAATTCGAACTCAAAATCGAACTCAAAATCGAACTCGAAGTCGAACTGGAACTCGAACACAAAGTCGAACTCGAAGTCGCACTCGAACTTCAACTCGAAGTCGAGCTCGACGTCGAACTCGAACTTGAACCCGAACTCGAATTCGCACTCGACCTCGAATTCGAACTAGAACTCAAATTCGAACTGGAATTCGAAGTCGAAGTCGAACTCGAGGTCGAAGTGAACTCGAATTCGAACTCGAAATCGAACTCGAAGTCGAACTGGAACCTGAAGTCGAAATCGAAGTCGAACTCGACCTCGAATTCGAACTCGAACTCAAATTCGAACTGGAACTCAAATTCGCACTCGAAGTCGAACTCGAACTCAAAATTGAAGACGAATTCTCAGTCGCACTCGGAGTCGAAGTCAAATTCGAACTCAAAATCGAACTTGAAGTCGAAATGGAACTGAACTCGAAGTCGAACTCGATGTCGAACTCGAGGTCGTACTGGAGGTCGACGTCGAACTCATACTGCAACTCGAACTCGAAGTGAAATCAAAGTCGAAGTCGTGGTCGAATCAAAGTCGAAGTCGAACACGAACTCGAACTCGAAGTCGAACTGGAAGTTGAATTCGAACTCGAAATTGAAGACGAATTCTCAGTCGGACTCGGAGTCGAATACGAACTCGAAATCGAACTTGAAGTCGAAATGGAACTGAACTCGAAGTCGAACTCGATGTCGAACTCGAGGTCGATATCGAAGTCGAAATCGAAGTCGAACTCGAACTTGAACCCGAACTGGAATTCAAACTCAAAGTCGAACTCGAGGTCGAAGTGAACTCGAATTCGAACTGGAACTCGAACGCGAAGTCGAAATCGAAGTCGAACTCGAATTCGAAGTCGAAGTCGAACTGGAACTCGAACTCAAAGTCGAGCTCGACGTCGAACTCGAAGTCGATATCGAAGTCGAACTCGAAGTCGAACTCGAACTTGAACCCGAACTCGAATTCGAACTCGACCTCGAATTCGAACTCGAACTCAAATTCGAACTGGAATTCAAACTCAAAGTCGAACTCGAGGTCGAAGTGAACTCGAATTCGAACTGGAACTCGAACGCGAAGTCGAAATCTCACTCGACCTCGAATTCGAACTCGAACTCAAATTCGAACTGGAATTCAAACTCAAAGTCGAACTCGAGGTCGAAGTGAACTCGAATTCGAACTGGAACTCGAACGCGAAGTCGAAATCTCACTCGACCTCGAATTCGAACTCGAACTCAAATTCGAACTGGAATTCAAACTCAAAGTCGAACTCGAGGTCGAAGTGAACTCGAATTCGAACTGGAACTCGAACGCGAAGTCGAAATCGAACTCGAACTCGAACTGGAAGTCGAACGAACTCGAAATTTAAGACAAGTTCTCAGTCGCACTCGGAATAGAAGTCGAATTCGAACTCGAAATCGAACTCGAAGTCGAAATCGAAGTCGAACTCGAATTCGAATTCGACCTCCAATTTGAACTCGAAGTCGAACTCGAACTTGAAGTGAACTCGAAGTTGAACTCGAGGTCGAATTCGAAGTCGAAGTCGAACTCGAACGAACTGGAAGTCGAACTCGAACTCGAAATTGAAGACGAATTCTCAGTCGCACTCGGAGTCGAAGGCGAATTCGAACTCAAAATCGAACTCGAAGTCGAACTGGAACGCGAACTCAAAGTCGAACTCGAAGTCGAAATCAACGTCGAAGTCGAAGTCGAACTCGAACTTGAACTCGAAGTCGAGCTCGACGTCGAACTCGAAGTCGATATCGAAGTCGAAATCGAAGTCGAACTCGAACTTGAACCCGAACTCGAATTCGAACTCGACCTCGAATTCGAACTCGAACTCAAATTCGAACTGGAATTCAAACTCAAAGTCGAACTCGAGGTCGAAGTGAACTCGAATTCGAACTGGAACTCGAACGCGAAGTCGAAATCTCACTCGACCTCGAATTCGAACTCGAACTCAAATTCGAACTGGAATTCAAACTCAAAGTCGAACTCGAGGTCGAAGTGAACTCGAATTCGAACTGGAACTCGAACGCGAAGTCGAAATCGAAGTCGAACTCGAATTCGAAGTCGAAGTCGAACTGGAACTCGAACTCGAAGTCGAGCTCGACGTCGAACTCGAAGTCGATATCGAAGTCGAACTCGAAGTCGAACTCGAACTTGAACCCGAACTCGAATTCGAACTCGACCTCGAATTCGAACTCGAACTCAAATTCGAACTGGAATTCAAACTCAAAGTCGAACTCGAGGTCGAAGTGAACTCGAATTCGAACTGGAACTCGAACGCGAAGTCGAAATCTCACTCGACCTCGAATTCGAACTCGAACTCAAATTCGAACTGGAATTCAAACTCAAAGTCGAACTCGAGGTCGAAGTGAACTCGAATTCGAACTGGAACTCGAACGCGAAGTCGAAATCGAAGTCGAACTCGAATTCGAATTCGACCTCCAATTTGAACTCGAGGTCGAACTCGAACTCGAAGTGAACTCGAGGTCGAAGTGAACTCGAAATCGAACTCGAAATCGAACTCGAAATCGAACTGGAACTCGAACTCGAAGTCGAAATCAAAGTCGAACTCGAAGTTGAACTCGAAGTCGAAGTGAACTCAAAGTTGAACTCGAGGTCGAATTCGAAGTCGAAATCGAACTCGAACTCGAACTCGAACTGGAAGTCGAACGAACTCGAAATTTAAGACAAGTTCTCAGTCGCACTCGGAATAGAAGTCGAATTCGAACTCGAAATCGAACTCGAAGTCGAAATCGAAGTCGAACTCGAATTCGAATTCGACCTCCAATTTGAACTCGAAGTCGAACTCGAACTTGAAGTGAACTCGAAGTTGAACTCGAGGTCGAATTCGAAGTCGAAGTCGAACTCGAACGAACTGGAAGTCGAACTCGAACTCGAAATTGAAGACGAATTCTCAGTCGCACTCGGAGTCGAAGTCAAATTCGAACTCAAAATCGAACTCAAAGTCGAACTCGAAATCGAACTCGAACCCGAACTCGAAGTCGAACTCGAGGAGGTCGAATTCGAAGTCGAACTCGAAATCGAACTCGAACCTGAACTCGAAGTCGAACTCGAGGGGTCAAACTCAAGGTCGAACTCAAACTCGAAGTGAACTCGAAGACAAACTCGAGGTCGAATTCGAAGTCGAAGTCGAAGTCGAACTCGAACTGGAAGTCGAACTCGAACTCGAACTCGACCTCAAAGTCGAACTCGAAATCGAACTCGAACCTGAACTCGAAGTCGAACTCGAGGAGGTCGAACTCGAACTTGAACCCGAACTCGAATTCGAACTCGACCTCGAATTCGAACTCGAACTCAAATTCGAACTGGAATTCAAACTCAAAGTCGAACTCGAGGTCGAAGTGAACTCGAATTCGAACTGGAACTCGAACGCGAAGTCGAAATCTCACTCGACCTCGAATTCGAACTCGAACTCAAATTCGAACTGGAATTCAAACTCAAAGTCGAACTCGAGGTCGAAGTGAACTCGAATTCGAACTGGAACTCGAACGCGAAGTCGAAATCGAAGTCGAACTCGAATTCGAATTCGACCTCCAATTTGAACTCGAGGTCGAACTCGAACTCGAAGTGAACTCGAGGTCGAAGTGAACTCGAATTCGAACTCGAAATCGAACTCGAAATCGAACTGGAACTCGAACTCGAAGTCGAAATCAAAGTCGAACTCGAAGTTGAACTCGAAGTCGAAGTGAACTCAAAGTTGAACTCGAGGTCGAATTCGAAGTCGAAATCGAACTCGAACTCGAACTCGAACTGGAAGTCGAACGAACTCGAAATTTAAGACAAGTTCTCAGTCGCACTCGGAATAGAAGTCGAATTCGAACTCGAAATCGAACTCGAAGTCGAAATCGAAGTCGAACTCGAATTCGAATTCGACCTCCAATTTGAACTCGAAGTCGAACTCGAACTTGAAGTGAACTCGAAGTTGAACTCGAGGTCGGATTCGAAGTCGAAGTCGAACTCAAACGACCTGGAAGTCGAACTCGAACTCGAACTCGAAATTGAAGACGAATTCTCAGTCGCACTCGGAGTCGAAGTCGAATTCGAACTCAAAATCGAACTCGAAGTCGAACTGGAACATGAACTCAAAGTCGAACTCGAAGTCGAAATCAACGTCGAAGTCGAAGTCGAGCTCGACGTCGAACTCGAAGTCGATATCGAAGTCGAAATCGAAGTCGAACTCGAACTTGAACCCGAACTCGAATTCGAACTCGACCTCGAATTCGAACTCGAACTCAAATTCGAACTGGAATTCAAACTCAAAGTCGAACTCGAGGTCGAAGTGAACTCGAATTCGAACTGGAACTCGAACGCGAAGTCGAAATCGAAGTCGAACTCGAATTCGAATTCGACCTCCAATTTGAACTCGAGGTCGAACTCGAACTCGAAGTGAACTCGAGGTCGAAGTGAACTCGAATTCGAACTCGAAATCGAACTCGAAATCGAACTGGAACTCGAACTCGAAGTCGAAATGAAAGTCGAACTCGAAGTTGAACTCGAAGTCGAACTCGAGGGGTCAAACTCAAGGTCGAACTCAAACTCGAAGTGAACTCGAAGTCGAACTCGAAGTCAAAATCGAAGTCGAACTCGAACGCGAACCCGAAATCGAGTTCGAACTCGAACTCAAATTCGAACTCGAATTCGAATTCGACCTCCAATATGAACTCGAGATCGAACTCGAACTCGAGGTGAACTCGAAGTCGAACTGGAAGTCGAATTCGAACTCGAAATTGAAGACGAATTATCAGTCGGACTCGGAGTCGAATACGAACTCGAAATCGAACTTGAAGTCGAAATGGAACTCGAACTCGAAGTCGAAATCAAAGTCGAACTCGAAGTTGAACTCGAAGTCGAAGTGAACTCAAAGTTGAACTCGAGGTCGAATTCGAAGTCGAAATCGAACTCGAACTCAAACTGGAAGTCGAACGAACTCGAAATTTAAGACAAGTTCTCAGTCGCACTCGGAATAGAAGTCGAATTCGAACTCAAAATCGAACTCGAAGTCGAACTGGAACGCGAACTCAAAGTCGAACTCGAAGTCGAAATCAACGTCGAAGTCGAAGTCGAACTCGAACTTGAACACGAAGTCAAGCTCGACGTCGAACTCGAAGTCGATATCGAAGTCGAAATTGAAGTCGAACTCGAATTCGAAGTCGAAGTCGAACTGGAACTCGAACTCGAAGTCGAAATCAAAGTCGAACTCGAGGGGTCAAACTCAAGGTCGAACTCAAACTCGAAGTGAACTCGAAGTCGAACTCGAGGTCGAAGTGAACTCGAAGTCGAACTCGAAGTCAAAATCGAAGTCGAACTCGAACGCGAACCCGAAATCGAGTTCGAACTCGAACTCAAATTCGAACTCGAATTCCAATTCGACCTCCAATAGGAACTCGAGGTGAACTCGAAGTCGAACTGGAAGTCGAATTCGAACTCGAAATTGAAGACGAATTCTCAGTCGGACTCGGAGTCGAATACGAACTCGAAATCGAACTTGAAGTCGAAATGGAACTGAACTCGTAGTCGAACTCGATGTCGAACTCGAGGTCGTACTGGAGGTCGACGTCGAACTCATACTGCAACTCGAACTCGAAGTGAAATCAAAGTCGAAGTCGTGGTCGAATCAAAGTCGAAGTCGAACACGAACTCGAACTCGAAGTCGAACTCGAAGTCGAACTCGCAGTCGAACTCGAGGGGTCAAACTCAAGGTCGAACTCAAACTCGAAGTGAACTCGAAGTCGAACTCGAAGTCAAAATCGAAGTCGAACTCGAACGCGAACGCGAAATCGAGTTCGAACTCGAACACAAATTCGAACGCGAATTCGAATTCGACCTCCAATATGAACTCGAGGTCGAACTCGAACTCGAGGTGAACTCGAAGTCGAACTGGAAGTCGAATTCGAACTCGAAATTGAAGACGAATTCTCAGTCGGACTCGGAGTCGAATACGAACTCGAAATCGAACTTGAAGTCGAAATGGAACTGGAACTCGAAGTCAAAATCAAAGTCGAACTCGAAGTTGAACTCGAAGTCGAAGTGAACTCAAAGTTGAACTCGAGGTCGAATTCGAAGTCGAAATCGAACTCGAACTCAAACTGGAAGTCGAACGAACTCGAAATTTAAGACAAGTTCTCAGTCGCACTCGGAATAGAAGTCGAATTCGAACTCGAAATCGAACTCGAAGTCGAAATCGAAGTCGAACTCGAATTCGAATTCGACCTCCAATTTGAACTCGAAGTCGAACTCGAACTTGAAGTGAACTCGAAGTTGAACTCGAGGTCGAATTCGAAGTCGAAGTCGAACTCGAACGAACTGGAAGTCGAACTCGAACTCGAAATTGAAGACGAATTCTCAGTCGCACTCGGAGTCGAAGTCGAATTCGAACTCAAAATCGAACTCGAAGTCGAACTGGAACGCGAACTCAAAGTCGAACTCGAAGTCGAAATCAACGTCGAAGTCGAAGTCGAACTCGAACTTGAACTCGAAGTCGAGCTCGACGTCGAACTCGAGGTCGATATCGAAGTCGAACTCGAACTTGAACCCGAACTCGAATTCGAACTCGACCTCGAATTCGAACTCGAACTCAAATTCGAACTGGAATTCAAACTCAAAGTCGAACTCGAGGTCGAAGTGAACTCGAATTCGAACTGGAACTCGAATGCGAAGTCGAAATCGAAGTCGAACTCGAATTCGAATTCGACCTCCAATTTGAACTCGAGGTCGAACTCGAACTCGAAGTGAACTCGAGGTCGAAGTGAACTCGAATTCGAACTCGAAATCGAACTCGAAATCGAACTCGAACCCGAACTCGAAGTCGAACTCGAGGAGGTCGAATTCGAAGTCGAAGTCGAAGTCGATCTCGAACTGGAAGTCGAACTAGAACTCGAACTCGAAGTCGAAATCGAAGTCGAACTCGAATTCGAATTCGACCTCCAATTTGAACTCGAGGTCGAACTCGAACTCGAAGTGAACTCGAGGTCGAAGTGAACTCGAATTCGAACTCGAAATCGAACTCGAAATCGAACTGGAACTCGAACTCGAAGTCGAAATCAAAGTCGAACTCGAAGTTGAACTCGAAGTCGAACTCGAGGGGTCAAACTCAAGGTCGAACTCGAGGGGTCAAACTCAAGGTCGAACTCAAACTCGAAGTGAACTCGAAGACAAACTCGAGGTCGAATTCGAAGTCGAAGTCGAAGTCGAACTCGAACTGGAAGTCGAACTCGAACTCGAACTCGAACCTGAACTCGAAGTCGAACTCGAGGAGGTCGAACTCGAACTTGAACCCGAACTCGAATTCGAACTCGAACTCAAATTCGAACTGGAATTCAAACTCAAAGTCGAACTCGAGGTCGAAGTGAACTCGAATTCGAACTGGAACTCGAACGCGAAGTCGAAATCGAAGTCGAACTCGAATTCGAATTCGACCTCCAATTTGAACTCGAGGTCGAACTCGAACTCGAAGTGAACTCGAGGTCGAAGTGAACTCGAATTCGAACTCGAAATCGAACTCGAAATCGAACTGGAACTCGAACTCGAAGTCGAAATCAAAGTCGAACTCGAAGTTGAACTCGAAGTCGAAGTGAACTCAAAGTTGAACTCGAGGTCGAATTCGAAGTCGAAATCGAACTCGAACTCGACCTGGAAGTCGAACGAACTCGAAATTTAAGACAAGTTCTCAGTCGCACTCGGAATAGAAGTCGAATTCGAACTCGAAATCGAACTCGAAGTCGAAATCGAAGTCGAACTCGAATTCGAATTCGACCTCCAATTTGAACTCGAAGTCGAACTCGAACTTGAAGTGAACTCGAAGTTGAACTCGAGGTCGAATTCGAAGTCGAAGTCGAACTCGAACGAACTGGAAGTCGAACTCGAACTCGAACTCGAAATTGAAGACGAATTCTCAGTCGCACTCGGAGTCGAAGTCGAATTCGAACTCAAAATCGAACTCGAAGTCGAACTGGAACGCGAACTCAAAGTCGAACTCGAAGTCGAAATCAACGTCGAAGTCGAAGTCGAACTCGAACTTGAACTCGAAGTCGAGCTCGACGTCGAACTCGAAGTCGATATCGAAGTCGAAATCGAAGTCGAACTCGAACTTGAACCCGAACTGGAATTCAAACTCAAAGTCGAACTCGAGGTCGAAGTGAACTCGAATTCGAACTGGAACTCGAACGCGAAGTCGAAATCGAAGTCGAACTCGAATTCGAAGTCGAAGTCGAACTGGAACTCGAACTCGAAGTCGAAATCAAAGTCGAACTCGAAGTCGAACTCGAAGTCGAACTCGCAGTCGAACTCGAGGGGTCAAACTCAAGGTCGAACTCAAACTCGAAGTGAACTCGAAGACAAACTCGAGGTCGAAATTGAAGTCGAACTCGAATTCGAAGTCGAAGTCGAACTGGAACTCGAACTCGAAGTCGAAATCAAAGTCGAACTCGAGGGGTCAAACTCAAGGTCGAACTCAAACTCGAAGTGAACTCGAAGTCGAACTCGAGGTCGAAGTGAACTCGAAGTCGAACTCGAAGTCAAAATCGAAGTCGAACTCGAACGCGAACCCGAAATCGAGTTCGAACTCGAACTCAAATTCGAACTCGAATTCGAATTCGACCTCCAATAGGAACTCGAGGTGAACTCGAAGTCGAACTGGAAGTCGAATTCGAACTCGAAATTGAAGACGAATTCTCAGTCGGACTCGGAGTCGAATACGAACTCGAAATCGAACTTGAAGTCGAAATGGAACTGAACTCGTAGTCGAACTCGATGTCGAACTCGAGGTCGTACTGGAGGTCGACGTCGAACTCATACTGCAACTCGAACTCGAAGTGAAATCAAAGTCGAAGTCGTAGTCGAATCAAAGTCGAAGTCGAACACGAACTCGAACTCGAAGTCGAACTCGAAGTCGAACTCGCAGTCGAACTCGAGGGGTCAAACTCAAGGTCGAACTCAAACTCGAAGTGAACTCGAAGTCGAACTCGAAGTCAAAATCGAAGTCGAACTCGAACGCGAACGCGAAATCGAGTTCGAACACGAACTCAAATTCGAACTCGAATTCGAATTCGACCTCCAATATGAACTCGAGGTCGAACTCGAACTCGAGGTGAACTCGAAGTCGACCTGGAAGTCGAATTCGAACTCTAAATTGAAGACGAATTCTCAGTCGGACTCGGAGTCGAATACGAACTCGAAATCGAACTTGAAGTCGAAATGGAACTGGAACTCGAAGTCAAAATCAAAGTCGAACTCGAAGTTGAACTCGAAGTCGAAGTGAACTCAAAGTTGAACTCGAGGTCGAATTCGAAGTCGAAATCGAACTCGAACTCAAACTGGAAGTCGAACGAACTCGAAATTTAAGACAAGTTCTCAGTCGCACTCGGAATAGAAGTCGAATTCGAACTCGAAATCGAACTCGAAGTCGAAATCGAAGTCGAACTCGAATTCGAATTCGACCTCCAATTTGAACTCGAAGTCGAACTCGAACTTGAAGTGAACTCGAAGTTGAACTCGAGGTCGAATTCGAAGTCGAAGTCGAACTCGAACGAACTGGAAGTCGAACTCGAACTCGAAATTGAAGACGAATTCTCAGTCGCACTCGGAGTCGAAGTCGAATTCGAACTCAAAATCGAACTCGAAGTCGAACTGGAACGCGAACTCAAAGTCGAACTCGAAGTCGAAATCAACGTCGAAGTCGAAGTCGAACTCGAACTTCAACTCGAAGTCGAACTCGAACTCAAATTCGAACTGGAATTCAAACTCAAAGTCGAACTCGAGGTCGAAGTGAACTCGAATTCGAACTGGAACTCGAACGCGAAGTCGAAATCGAAGTCGAACTCGAATTCGAATTCGACCTCCAATTTGAACTCGAGGTCGAACTCGAACTCGAAGTGAACTCGAGGTCGAAGTGAACTCGAATTCGAACTCGAAATCGAACTCGAAATCGAACTGGAACTCGAACTCGAAGTCGAAATGAAAGTCGAACTCGAAGTTGAACTCGAAGTCGAATTCGAAGTCGAAATCGAACTCGAACTCGAACTGGAAGTCGAACGAACTCGAAATTTAAGACAAGTTCTCAGTCGCACTCGGAATAGAAGTCGAATTCGAACTCGAAATCGAACTCGAAGTCGAAATCGAAGTCGAACTCGAATTCGAATTCGACCTCCAATTTGAACTCGAAGTCGAATTCGAAGTCGAAGTCGAACTCGAAGTCGAACTCGAGGAGGTCGAATTCGAAGTCGAAGTCGAAGTCGATCTCGAACTGGAAGTCGAACTAGAACTCGAACTCGAAGTCGAAATCGAAGTCGAAATCGAAGTCGAACTCGAACTTGAACCCGAACGCGAAGTCGAAATCGAAGTCGAACTCGAATTCGAATTCGACCTCCAATTTGAACTCGAGGTCGAACTCGAACTCGAAGTGAACTCGAGGTCGAAGTGAACTCGAATTCGAACTCGAAATCGAACTCGAAATCGAACTGGAACTCGAACTCGAAGTCGAAATGAAAGTCGAACTCGAAGTTGAACTCGAAGTCGAACTCGAGGGGTCAAACTCAAGGTCGAACTCAAACTCGAAGTGAACTCGAAGTCGAACTCGAAGTCAAAATCGAAGTCGAACTCGAACGCGAACCCGAAATCGAGTTCGAACTCGAACTCAAATTCGAACTCGAATTCGAATTCGACCTCCAATATGAACTCGAGATCGAACTCGAACTCGAGGTGAACTCGAAGTCGAACTGGAAGTCGAATTCGAACTCGAAATTGAAGACGAATTCTCAGTCGGACTCGGAGTCGAATACGAACTCGAAATCGAACTTGAAGTCGAAATGGAACTCGAACTCGAAGTCAAAATCAAAGTCGAACTCGAAGTTGAACTCGAAGTCGAAGTGAACTCAAAGTTGAACTCGAGGTCGAATTCGAAGTCGAAATCGAACTCGAACTCCAACTGGAAGTCGAACGAACTCGAAATTTAAGACAAGTTCTCAGTCGCACTCGGAATAGAAGTCGAATTCGAACTCGAAATCGAACTCGAAGTCGAAATCGAAGTCGAACTCGAATTCGAATTCGACCTCCAATTTGAACTCGAAGTCGAACTCGAACTTGAAGTGAACTCGAAGTTGAACTCGAGGTCGAATTCGAAGTCGAAGTCGAACTCGAACGAACTGGAAGTCGAACTCGAACTCGAAATTGAAGACGAATTCTCAGTCGCACTCGGAGTCGAAGTCGAATTCGAACTCAAAATCGAACTCGAAGTCGAACTGGAACGCGAACTCAAAGTCGAACTCGAAGTCGAAATCAACGTCGAAGTCGAAGTCGAACTCGAACTTCAACTCGAAGTCGAACTCGAACTCAAATTCGAACTGGAATTCAAACTCAAAGTCGAACTCGAGGTCGAAGTGAACTCGAATTCGAACTGGAACTCGAACGCGAAGTCGAAATCGAAGTCGAACTCGAATTCGAATTCGACCTCCAATTTGAACTCGAGGTCGAACTCGAACTCGAAGTGAACTCGAGGTCGAAGTGAACTCGAATTCGAACTCGAAATCGAACTCGAAATCGAACTGGAACTCGAACTCGAAGTCGAAATGAAAGTCGAACTCGAAGTTGAACTCGAAGTCGAATTCGAAGTCGAAATCGAACTCGAACTCGAACTGGAAGTCGAACGAACTCGAAATTTAAGACAAGTTCTCAGTCGCACTCGGAATAGAAGTCGAATTCGAACTCGAAATCGAACTCGAAGTCGAAATCGAAGTCGAACTCGAATTCGAATTCGACCTCCAATTTGAACTCGAAGTCGAATTCGAAGTCGAAGTCGAACTCGAAGTCGAACTCGAGGAGGTCGAATTCGAAGTCGAAGTCGAAGTCGATCTCGAACTGGAAGTCGAACTAGAACTCGAACTCGAAGTCGAAATCGAAGTCGAAATCGAAGTCGAACTCGAACTTGAACCCGAACTCGAATTCGAACTCGACCTCGAATTCGAACTCGAACTCAAATTCGAACTGGAATTCAAACTCAAAGTCGAACTGGAGGTCGAAGTGAACTCGAATTCGAACTGGAACTCGAACGCGAAGTCGAAATCGAAGTCGAACTCGAATTCGAATTCGACCTCCAATTTGAACTCGAGGTCGAACTCGAACTCGAAGTGAACTCGAGGTCGAAGTGAACTCGAATTCGAACTCGAAATCGAACTCGAAATCGAACTGGAACTCGAACTCGAAGTCGAAATGAAAGTCGAACTCGAAGTTGAACTCGAAGTCGAACTCGAGGGGTCAAACTCAAGGTCGAACTCAAACTCGAAGTGAACTCGAAGTCGAACTCGAAGTCAAAATCGAAGTCGAACTCGAACGCGAACCCGAAATCGAGTTCGAACTCGAACTCAAATTCGAACTCGAATTCGAATTCGACCTCCAATATGAACTCGAGATCGAACTCGAACTCGAGGTGAACTCGAAGTCGAACTGGAAGTCGAATTCGAACTCGAAATTGAAGACGAATTCTCAGTCGGACTCGGAGTCGAATACGAACTCGAAATCGAACTTGAAGTCGAAATGGAACTCGAACTCGAAGTCGAAATCAAAGTCGAACTCGAAGTTGAACTCGAAGTCGAAGTGAACTCAAAGTTGAACTCGAGGTCGAATTCGAAGTCGAAATCGAACTCGAACTCAAACTGGAAGTCGAACGAACTCGAAATTTAAGACAAGTTCTCAGTCGCACTCGGAATAGAAGTCGAATTCGAACTCAAAATCGAACTCGAAGTCGAACTGGAACGCGAACTCAAAGTCGAACTCGAAGTCGAAATCAACGTCGAAGTCGAAGTCGAACTCGAACTTGAACACGAAGTCAAGCTCGACGTCGAACTCGAAGTCGATATCGAAGTCGAAATTGAAGTCGAACTCGAATTCGAAGTCGAAGTCGAACTGGAACTCGAACTCGAAGCCGAAATCAAAGTCGAACTCGAGGGGTCAAACTCAAGGTCGAACTCAAACTCGAAGTGAACTCGAAGTCGAACTCGAGGTCGAAGTGAACTCGAAGTCGAACTCGAAGTCAAAATCGAAGTCGAACTCGAACGCGAACCCGAAATCGAGTTCGAACTCGAACTCAAATTCGAACTCGAATTCGAATTCGACCTCCAATAGGAACTCGAGGTGAACTCGAAGTCGAACTGGAAGTCGAATTCGAACTCGAAATTGAAGACGAATTCTCAGTCGGACTCGGAGTCGAATACGAACTCGAAATCGAACTTGAAGTCGAAATGGAACTGAACTCGTAGTCGAACTCGATGTCGAACTCGAGGTCGTACTGGAGGTCGACGTCGAACTCATACTGCAACTCGAACTCGAAGTGAAATCAAAGTCGAAGTCGTGGTCGAATCAAAGTCGAAGTCGAACACGAACTCGAACTCGAAGTCGAACTCGAAGTCGAACTCGCAGTCGAACTCGAGGGGTCAAACTCAAGGTCGAACTCAAACTCGAAGTGAACTCGAAGTCGAACTCGAAGTCAAAATCGAAGTCGAACTCGAACGCGAACGCGAAATCGAGTTCGAACTCGAACTCAAATTCGAACTCGAATTCGAATTCGACCTCCAATATGAACTCGAGGTCGAACTCGAACTCGAGGTGAACTCGAAGTCGAACTGGAAGTCGAATTCGAACTCGAAATTGAAGACGAATTCTCAGTCGGACTCGGAGTCGAATACGAACTCGAAATCGAACTTGAAGTCGAAATGGAACTGGAACTCGAAGTCAAAATCAAAGTCGAACTCGAAGTTGAACTCGAAGTCGAAGTGAACTCAAAGTTGAACTCGAGGTCGAATTCGAAGTCGAAATCGAACTCGAACTCAAACTGGAAGTCGAACGAACTCGAAATTTAAGACAAGTTCTCAGTCGCACTCGGAATAGAAGTCGAATTCGAACTCGAAATCGAACTCGAAGTCGAAATCGAAGTCGAACTCGAATTCGAATTCGACCTCCAATTTGAACTCGAAGTCGAACTCGAACTTGAAGTGAACTCGAAGTTGAACTCGAGGTCGAATTCGAATTCGAAGTCGAACTCGAACGAACTGGAAGTCGAACTCGAACTCGAAATTGAAGACGAATTCTCAGTCGCACTCGGAGTCGAAGTCGAATTCGAACTCAAAATCGAACTCGAAGTCGAACTGGAACGCGAACTCAAAGTCGAACTCGAAGTCGAAATCAACGTCGAAGTCGAAGTCGAACTCGAACTTGAACTCGAAGTCGAATTCGAACTCGACCTCGAATTCGAACTCGAACTCAAATTCGAACTGGAATTCAAACTCAAAGTCGAACTCGAGGTCGAAGTGAACTCGAATTCGAACTGGAACTCGAACGCGAAGTCGAAATCGAAGTCGAACTCGAATTCGAATTCGACCTCCAATTTGAACTCGAGGTCGAACTCGAACTCGAAGTGAACTCGAGGTCGAAGTGAACTCGAATTCGAACTCGAAATCGAACTCGAAATCGAACTGGAACTCGAACTCGAAGTCGAAATCAAAGTCGAACTCGAAGTTGAACTCGAAGTCGAAGTGAACTCAAAGTTGAACTCGAGGTCGAATTCGAAGTCGAAGTCGAAGTCGAACTCGAACTGGAAGTCGAACTCGAACTCGAACTCGACCTCAAAGTCGAACTCGAAATCGAACTCGAACCCGAACTCGAAGTCGAACTCGAGGAGGTCGAATTCGAAGTCGAAGTCGAAGTCGATCTCGAACTGGAAGTCGAACTAGAACTCGAACTCGAAGTCGAAATCGAAGTCGAACTCGAATTCGAATTCGACCTCCAATTTGAACTCGAAGTTGAACTCGAGGTCGAATTCGAAGTCGAAGTCGAACTCGAACGAACTGGAAGTCGAACTCGAACTCGAAATTGAAGACGAATTCTCAGTCGCACTCGGAGTCGAAGTCGAATTCGAACTCAAAATCGAACTCGAAGTCGAACTGGAACGCGAACTCAAAGTCGAACTCGAAGTCGAAATCAACGTCGAAGTCGAAGTCGAACTCGAACTTGAACTCGAAGTCGAGCTCGACGTCGAACTCGAAGTCGATATCGAAGTCGAAATCGAAGTCGAACTCGAACTTGAACCCGAACTCGAATTCGAACTCGACCTCGAATTCGAACTCGAACTCAAATTCGAACTGGAATTCAAACTCAAAGTCGAACTCGAGGTCGAAGTGAACTCGAATTCGAACTGGAACTCGAACGCGAAGTCGAAATCGAAGTCGAACTCGAATTCGAATTCGACCTCCAATTTGAACTCGAGGTCGAACTCGAACTCGAAGTGAACTCGAGGTCGAAGTGAACTCGAATTGGAACTCGAAATCGAACTCGAAATCGAATTCGACCTCCAATATGAACTCGAGGTCGAACTCGAACTCGAGGTGAACTCGAAGTCGAACTCGAACTCAAAATTGAAGACGAATTCTCAGTCGCACTCGGAGTCGAAGTCAAATTCGAACTCAAAATCGAACTCAAAATCGAACTCGAAGTCGAACTGGAACTCGAACACAAAGTCGAACTCGAAGTCGCACTCGAACTTCAACTCGAAGTCGAGCTCGACGTCGAACTCGAACTTGAACCCGAACTCGAATTCGCACTCGACCTCGAATTCGAACTAGAACTCAAATTCGAACTGGAATTCGAAGTCGAAGTCGAACTCGAGGTCGAAGTGAACTCGAATTCGAACTCGAAATCGAACTCGAAGTCGAACTGGAACCTGAAGTCGAAATCGAAGTCGAACTCGACCTCGAATTCGAACTCGAACTCAAATTCGAACTGGAACTCAAATTCGCACTCGAAGTCGAACTCGAACTCAAAATTGAAGACGAATTCTCAGTCGCACTCGGAGTCGAAGTCAAATTCGAACTCAAAATCGAACTTGAAGTCGAAATGGAACTGAACTCGAAGTCGAACTCGATGTCGAACTCGAGGTCGTACTGGAGGTCGACGTCGAACTCATACTGCAACTCGAACTCGAAGTGAAATCAAAGTCGAAGTCGTGGTCGAATCAAAGTCGAAGTCGAACACGAACTCGAACTCGAAGTCGAACTGGAAGTTGAATTCGAACTCGAAATTGAAGACGAATTCTCAGTCGGACTCGGAGTCGAATACGAACTCGAAATCGAACTTGAAGTCGAAATGGAACTGAACTCGAAGTCGAACTCGATGTCGAACTCGAGGTCGATATCGAAGTCGAAATCGAAGTCGAACTCGAACTTGAACCCGAACTGGAATTCAAACTCAAAGTCGAACTCGAGGTCGAAGTGAACTCGAATTCGAACTGGAACTCGAACGCGAAGTCGAAATCGAAGTCGAACTCGAATTCGAAGTCGAAGTCGAACTGGAACTCGAACTCAAAGTCGAGCTCGACGTCGAACTCGAAGTCGATATCGAAGTCGAACTCGAAGTCGAACTCGAACTTGAACCCGAACTCGAATTCGAACTCGACCTCGAATTCGAACTCGAACTCAAATTCGAACTGGAATTCAAACTCAAAGTCGAACTCGAGGTCGAAGTGAACTCGAATTCGAACTGGAACTCGAACGCGAAGTCGAAATCTCACTCGACCTCGAATTCGAACTCGAACTCAAATTCGAACTGGAATTCAAACTCAAAGTCGAACTCGAGGTCGAAGTGAACTCGAATTCGAACTGGAACTCGAACGCGAAGTCGAAATCTCACTCGACCTCGAATTCGAACTCGAACTCAAATTCGAACTGGAATTCAAACTCAAAGTCGAACTCGAGGTCGAAGTGAACTCGAATTCGAACTGGAACTCGAACGCGAAGTCGAAATCGAACTCGAACTCGAACTGGAAGTCGAACGAACTCGAAATTTAAGACAAGTTCTCAGTCGCACTCGGAATAGAAGTCGAATTCGAACTCGAAATCGAACTCGAAGTCGAAATCGAAGTCGAACTCGAATTCGAATTCGACCTCCAATTTGAACTCGAAGTCGAACTCGAACTTGAAGTGAACTCGAAGTTGAACTCGAGGTCGAATTCGAACTCGAAGTCGAACTCGATGTCGAACTCGAGGTCGTACTGGAGGTCGACGTCGAACTCATACTGCAACTCGAACTCGAAGTGAAATCAAAGTCGAAGTCGTGGTCGAATCAAAGTCGAAGTCGAACACGAACTCGAACTCGAAGTCGAACTGGAAGTTGAATTCGAACTCGAAATTGAAGACGAATTCTCAGTCGGACTCGGAGTCGAATACGAACTCGAAATCGAACTTGAAGTCGAAATGGAACTGAACTCGAAGTCGAACTCGATGTCGAACTCGAGGTCGATATCGAAGTCGAAATCGAAGTCGAACTCGAACTTGAACCCGAACTGGAATTCAAACTCAAAGTCGAACTCGAGGTCGAAGTGAACTCGAATTCGAACTGGAACTCGAACGCGAAGTCGAAATCGAAGTCGAACTCGAATTCGAAGTCGAAGTCGAACTGGAACTCGAACTCAAAGTCGAGCTCGACGTCGAACTCGAAGTCGATATCGAAGTCGAACTCGAAGTCGAACTCGAACTTGAACCCGAACTCGAATTCGAACTCGACCTCGAATTCGAACTCGAACTCAAATTCGAACTGGAATTCAAACTCAAAGTCGAACTCGAGGTCGAAGTGAACTCGAATTCGAACTGGAACTCGAACGCGAAGTCGAAATCTCACTCGACCTCGAATTCGAACTCGAACTCAAATTCGAACTGGAATTCAAACTCAAAGTCGAACTCGAGGTCGAAGTGAACTCGAATTCGAACTGGAACTCGAACGCGAAGTCGAAATCTCACTCGACCTCGAATTCGAACTCGAACTCAAATTCGAACTGGAATTCAAACTCAAAGTCGAACTCGAGGTCGAAGTGAACTCGAATTCGAACTGGAACTCGAACGCGAAGTCGAAATCGAACTCGAACTCGAACTGGAAGTCGAACGAACTCGAAATTTAAGACAAGTTCTCAGTCGCACTCGGAATAGAAGTCGAATTCGAACTCGAAATCGAACTCGAAGTCGAAATCGAAGTCGAACTCGAATTCGAATTCGACCTCCAATTTGAACTCGAAGTCGAACTCGAACTTGAAGTGAACTCGAAGTTGAACTCGAGGTCGAATTCGAAGTCGAAGTCGAACTCGAACGAACTGGAAGTCGAACTCGAACTCGAAATTGAAGACGAATTCTCAGTCGCACTCGGAGTCGAAGTCGAATTCGAACTCAAAATCGAACTCGAAGTCGAACTGGAACGCGAACTCAAAGTCGAACTCGAAGTCGAAATCAACGTCGAAGTCGAAGTCGAACTCGAACTTGAACTCGAAGTCGAGCTCGACGTCGAACTCGAAGTCGATATCGAAGTCGAAATCGAAGTCGAACTCGAACTTGAACCCGAAGTCGAATTCGAACTCGACCTCGAATTCGAACTCGAACTCAAATTCGAACTGGAATTCAAACTCAAAGTCGAACTCGAGGTCGAAGTGAACTCGAATTCGAACTGGAACTCGAACGCGAAGTCGAAATCGAAGTCGAACTCGAATTCGAAGTCGAAGTCGAACTGGAACTCGAACTCAAAGTCGAGCTCGACGTCGAACTCGAAGTCGATATCGAAGTCGAACTCGAAGTCGAACTCGAACTTGAACCCGAACTCGAATTCGAACTCGACCTCGAATTCGAACTCGAACTCAAATTCGAACTGGAATTCAAACTCAAAGTCGAACTCGAGGTCGAAGTGAACTCGAATTCGAACTGGAACTCGAACGCGAAGTCGAAATCTCACTCGACCTCGAATTCGAACTCGAACTCAAATTCGAACTGGAATTCAAACTCAAAGTCGAACTCGAGGTCGAAGTGAACTCGAATTCGAACTGGAACTCGAACGCGAAGTCGAAATCTCACTCGACCTCGAATTCGAACTCGAACTCAAATTCGAACTGGAATTCAAACTCAAAGTCGAACTCGAGGTCGAAGTGAACTCGAATTCGAACTGGAACTCGAACGCGAAGTCGAAATCGAACTCGAACTCGAACTGGAAGTCGAACGAACTCGAAATTTAAGACAAGTTCTCAGTCGCACTCGGAATAGAAGTCGAATTCGAACTCGAAATCGAACTCGAAGTCGAAATCGAAGTCGAACTCGAATTCGAATTCGACCTCCAATTTGAACTCGAAGTCGAACTCGAACTTGAAGTGAACTCGAAGTTGAACTCGAGGTCGAATTCGAACTCGAAGTCGAACTCGATGTCGAACTCGAGGTCGTACTGGAGGTCGACGTCGAACTCATACTGCAACTCGAACTCGAAGTGAAATCAAAGTCGAAGTCGTGGTCGAATCAAAGTCGAAGTCGAACACGAACTCGAACTCGAAGTCGAACTGGAAGTTGAATTCGAACTCGAAATTGAAGACGAATTCTCAGTCGGACTCGGAGTCGAATACGAACTCGAAATCGAACTTGAAGTCGAAATGGAACTGAACTCGAAGTCGAACTCGATGTCGAACTCGAGGTCGATATCGAAGTCGAAATCGAAGTCGAACTCGAACTTGAACCCGAACTGGAATTCAAACTCAAAGTCGAACTCGAGGTCGAAGTGAACTCGAATTCGAACTGGAACTCGAACGCGAAGTCGAAATCGAAGTCGAACTCGAATTCGAAGTCGAAGTCGAACTGGAACTCGAACTCAAAGTCGAGCTCGACGTCGAACTCGAAGTCGATATCGAAGTCGAACTCGAAGTCGAACTCGAACTTGAACCCGAACTCGAATTCGAACTCGACCTCGAATTCGAACTCGAACTCAAATTCGAACTGGAATTCAAACTCAAAGTCGAACTCGAGGTCGAAGTGAACTCGAATTCGAACTGGAACTCGAACGCGAAGTCGAAATCTCACTCGACCTCGAATTCGAACTCGAACTCAAATTCGAACTGGAATTCAAACTCAAAGTCGAACTCGAGGTCGAAGTGAACTCGAATTCGAACTGGAACTCGAACGCGAAGTCGAAATCTCACTCGACCTCGAATTCGAACTCGAACTCAAATTCGAACTGGAATTCAAACTCAAAGTCGAACTCGAGGTCGAAGTGAACTCGAATTCGAACTGGAACTCGAACGCGAAGTCGAAATCGAACTCGAACTCGAACTGGAAGTCGAACGAACTCGAAATTTAAGACAAGTTCTCAGTCGCACTCGGAATAGAAGTCGAATTCGAACTCGAAATCGAACTCGAAGTCGAAATCGAAGTCGAACTCGAATTCGAATTCGACCTCCAATTTGAACTCGAAGTCGAACTCGAACTTGAAGTGAACTCGAAGTTGAACTCGAGGTCGAATTCGAAGTCGAAGTCGAACTCGAACGAACTGGAAGTCGAACTCGAACTCGAAATTGAAGACGAATTCTCAGTCGCACTCGGAGTCGAAGTCGAATTCGAACTCAAAATCGAACTCGAAGTCGAACTGGAACGCGAACTCAAAGTCGAACTCGAAGTCGAAATCAACGTCGAAGTCGAAGTCGAACTCGAACTTGAACTCGAAGTCGAGCTCGACGTCGAACTCGAAGTCGATATCGAAGTCGAAATCGAAGTCGAACTCGAACTTGAACCCGAAGTCGAATTCGAACTCGACCTCGAATTCGAACTCGAACTCAAATTCGAACTGGAATTCAAACTCAAAGTCGAACTCGAGGTCGAAGTGAACTCGAATTCGAACTGGAACTCGAACGCGAAGTCGAAATCTCACTCGACCTCGAATTCGAACTCGAACTCAAATTCGAACTGGAATTCAAACTCAAAGTCGAACTCGAGGTCGAAGTGAACTCGAATTCGAACTGGAACTCGAACGCGAAGTCGAAATCGAAGTCGAACTCGAATTCGAAGTCGAAGTCGAACTGGAACTCGAACTCGAAGTCGAGCTCGACGTCGAACTCGAAGTCGATATCGAAGTCGAACTCGAAGTCGAACTCGAACTTGAACCCGAACTCGAATTCGAACTCGACCTCGAATTCGAACTCGAACTCAAATTCGAACTGGAATTCAAACTCAAAGTCGAACTCGAGGTCGAAGTGAACTCGAATTCGAACTGGAACTCGAACGCGAAGTCGAAATCTCACTCGACCTCGAATTCGAACTCGAACTCAAATTCGAACTGGAATTCAAACTCAAAGTCGAACTCGAGGTCGAAGTGAACTCGAATTCGAACTGGAACTCGAACGCGAAGTCGAAATCGAAGTCGAACTCGAATTCGAATTCGACCTCCAATTTGAACTCGAGGTCGAACTCGAACTCGAAGTGAACTCGAGGTCGAAGTGAACTCGAAATCGAACTCGAAATCGAACTCGAAATCGAACTGGAACTCGAACTCGAAGTCGAAATCAAAGTCGAACTCGAAGTTGAACTCGAAGTCGAAGTGAACTCAAAGTTGAACTCGAGGTCGAATTCGAAGTCGAAATCGAACTCAAAATTGAAGACGAATTCTCAGTCGCACTCGGAGTCGAAGTCAAATTCGAACTCAAAATCGAACTCAAAATCGAACTCGAAGTCGAACTGGAACTCGAACACAAAGTCGAACTCGAAGTCGCACTCGAACTTCAACTCGAAGTTGCAGTATGATGTGTCCCAGTGCACACCCGGTCCATCGAACCAAGTGGTGTTGGACCATGATAATCACACCCGGTCCATTGAACCAAGTGGTGTCGGACCACGATAATGAAAGGCATGAACCAGATTCACCTGGCTTCACCACATGAGCCTATGCGCCACAGCACCTCATACCTCACCACTCCAAACTCTGCAACCTTACCTATCCCAGTCACACATATACATCCACCAGCCCAACACTCAAACCTAATCATAAAGTCCAAGGGGGCACACACCCCCACAAACCCTCGGCACATCCCAGAGATCATGCCACACCCCCACAAACCCTAGGCACACCCCAACTAACCCTGGCCACTCCCCCACAAACCCGATTACCTTTGTCAGGAGGGGCAAGATCCAAGACAGGCAAGTGTTGGACCTGGTTAATGAAGGCGTGGGCCAGATCAAAGTGGCAGGGTCGCGTGAAATTGAATCTCAAGTGAGGAGATCAAAAAGCACAAGAGGGCTGATTTGCCCACTGCCCGCATACTCTCAACCTAACCTAACAGTGACACGCTCTTCATTCTCCCGGTCGACAAAATGCCAAGAACAAAGCCCAGATGCCCAAACGGCAAGAGAGAACCAGAAAGTTAAACCCAAGCTGGGTCCACAGAAAACAAGTCACCACTAAACTCAGGTGCAGAGACACCGAATGCCCAGTAAACACTGTCAATTTAACCCATGCATCCCCAGGCATACAGATGCCAGGTAATGATGTTTAAAAACGTCATTACCCTCATAGTTACATGCCTCTCATTATCCTGTTCCATGGGAAAACACAAGCCGAGCTTGATCAACTCCGGCTGGGTCAACTCGGGGAGGGTGTTTAATGATGAAAGACCCGAAACACCCCATGATCCGAGGATGCATTACTGATGATGTGTCCCAGTGCACACCCGGTCCATTGAACCAAGTGGTGTCGGACCATGATAATGAAAGGCATGGGCCAGATTCATCTGGCTTGACCACAGGGGCCTATGCGCCACAGCACCTCATACCTCACCACTCCAAACTCTGCAGCCTTACCTATCCCAGTCACACATATACATCCACCAGCCCAACACTCAAACCTAATCCTAAAGTCCAAGGGGGCACACACCCCCACAAACCCTCGGCACATCCCAGAGATCATGCCACACCCCCACAAACCCTAGGCACACCCCGACTAACCCTGGCCACTCCCCCACAAACACGATTACCTTTGTCAGGAGGGGCAAGATCCAAGAAAGGCAAGTGTTGGACCTGGTTAATGAAGGCGTGGGCCAGATCAAAGTGGCAGGGTCGCGTGAAATTGAATCTCAAGTGAGGAGATCAAAAAGCACAAGAGGGCTGATTTGCCCACTGCCCGCATACTCTCAACCTAACCTAACAGTGACACGCTCTTCATTCTCCCGGTCGACAAAATGCCAAGAATAAAGCCCAGATGCCCAAACGGCGAGAGAGAACCAGAAAGTTAAACCCAAGCTGGGTCCACAGAAAACCAGTCACCACTAAACTCAGGTGCAGAGACACCGAATGCCCAGTAAACACTGTCAATTTAACCCATGCAATCCCAGGCATACAGATGCCTGGTAATGATGTTTAAAAACGTCATTACCCTCATAGTTACATGCCTCTCATTATCCTGTTCCATGGGAAAACACAAGCCGAGCTTGATCAACTCCGGCTGGGTCAACTCGGGGAGGGTGTTTAATGATGAAAGACCCGAAACACCCCATGATCCGAGGATGCATTACTGATGATGTGTCCCAGTGCACACCCGGTCCATTGAACCAAGTGGTGTCGGACCATGATAATGAAAGGCATGGGCCAGATTCACCTGGCTTGACCACAGGGGCCAATGCACCACAGCACCTCATACCTCACCACTCCAAACTCTGCAGCCTTACCTATCCCAGTCACACATTTACATCCACCAGCCCAACACTCAAACCTAATCCTAAAGTCCAAGGGGGCACACACCCCCACAAACCCTCGGCACATCCCAGAGATCATGCCACACCCCCACAAACCCTAGGCACACCCCGACTAACCCTGGCCACTCCCCCACAAACACGATTACCTTTGTCAGGAGGGGCAAGATCCAAGAAAGGCAAGTGTTGGACCTGGTTAATGAAGGCGTGGGCCAGATCAAAGTGGCAGGGTCGCGTGAAATTGAATCTCAAGTGAGGAGATCAAAAAGCACAAGAGGGCTGATTTGCCCACTGCCCGCATACTCTCAACCTAACCTAACAGTGACACGCTCTTCATTCTCCCGGTCGACAAAATGCCAAGAATAAAGCCCAGATGCCCAAACGGCGAGAGAGAACCAGAAAGTTAAACCCAAGCTGGGTCCACAGAAAACCAGTCACCACTAAACTCAGGTGCAGAGACACCGAATGCCCAGTAAACACTGTCAATTTAACCCATGCAATCCCAGGCATACAGATGCCAGGTAATGATGTTTAAAAACGTCATTACCCTCATAGTTACATGCCTCTCATTATCCTGTTCCATGGGAAAACACAAGCCGAGCTTGATCAACTCCGGCTGGGTCAACTCGGGGAGGGTGTTTAATGATGAAAGACCCGAAACACCCCATGCTCCGAGGATGCATTACTGATGATGTGTCCCAGTGCACACCCGGTCCATTGAACCAAGTGGTGTCGGACCATGATAATGAAAGGCATGTGCCAGATTCACCTGGCTTGACCACAGGGGCCTATGCGCCACAGCACCTCATACCTCACCACTCCAAACTCTGCAGCCTTACCTATCCCAGTCACACATATACATCCACCAGCCCAACACTCAAACCTAATCCTAAAGTCCAAGGGGGCACACACCCCCACAAACCCTCCGCACATCCCAGAGATCATGCCACACCCCCACAAACCCTAGGCACACCCCGACTAACCCTGGCCACTCCCCCACAAACACGATTACCTTTGTCAGGAGGGGCAAGATCCAAGAAAGGCAAGTGTTGGACCTGGTTAATGAAGGCGTGGGCCAGATCAAAGTGGCAGGGTCGCGTGAAATTGAATCTCAAGTGAGGAGATCAAAAAGCACAAGAGGGCTGATTTGTCCACTGCCCGCATACTCTCAACCTAACCTAACAGTGACACGCTCTTCATTTTCCCGGTCGACAAAATGCCAAGAATAAAGCCCAGATGCCCAAACGGCGAGAGAGAACCAGAAAGTTAAACCCAAGCTGGGTCCACAGAAAACCTGTCACCACTAAACTCAGGTGCAGAGACACCGAATGCCCAGTAAACACTGTCAATTTAACCCATGCAATCCCAGGCATACAGATGCCAGGTAATGATGTTTAAAAACGTCATTACCCTCATAGTTACATGCCTCTCATTATCCTGTTCCATGGGAAAACACAAGCCGAGCTTGATCAACTCCGGCTGGGTCAACTCGGGGAGGGTGTTTAATGATGAAAGACCCGAAACACCCCATGATCCGAGGATGCATTACTGATGATGTGTCCCAGTGCACACCCGGTCCATTGAACCAAGTGGTGTCGGACAATGATAATGAAAGGCATGGGCCAGATTCACCTGGCTTCACCACAGGGGCCTATGCGCCACAGCACCTCATACCTCACCACTCCAAACTCTGCAGCCTTACCTATCCCAGTCACACATATACATCCACCAGCCCAACACTCAAACCTAATTCTAAAGTCCAAGGGGGCACACACCCCCACAAACCCTCGGCACATCCCAGAGATCATGCCACACCCCCACAAACCCTAGGCACACCCCGACTAACCCTGGCCACTCCCCCACAAACACGATTACCTTTGTCAGGAGGGGCAAGATCCAAGAAAGGCAAGTGTTGGACCTGGTTAATGAAGGCGTGGGCCAGATCAAAGTGGCAGGGTCGCGTGAAATTGAATCTCAAGTGAGGAGATCAAAAAGCACAAGAGGGCTGATTTGCCCACTGCCCGCATACTCTCAACCTAACCCTAATCAAAGTCGAACTCGAAGTCGAACTCGAAGTCGAACTCGCAGTCGAACTCGAGGGGTCAAACTCAAGGTCAAACTCAAAATCGAAGTGAACTCGAAGACAAACTCGAGGTCGAAGTCGAAGTCGAAGTCGAACTCGAACTGGAAGTCGAACTCGAACTCGAACTCGACCTCAAAGTCGAACTCGAAATCGAACTCGAACCCGAACTCGAAGTCGAACTCGAGGAGGTCGAATTCGAAGTCGAACTCGAAATCGAACTCGAACCTGAACTCGAAGTCGAACTCGAGGAGGTCGAACTCGAACTTGAACCCGAACTCGAATTCGAATTCGACCTCCAATTTGAACTCGAGGTCGAACTCGAACTCGAAGTGAACTCGAGGTCGAAGTGAACTCGAATTCGAACTCGAAATCGAACTGGAACTCGAACTCGAAGTCGAAATCAAAGTCGAACTCGAAGTTGAACTCGAAGTCGAAGTGAACTCAAAGTTGAACTCGAGGTCGAATTCGAAGTCGAAATCGAACTCGAACTCGAACTCGAACTGGAAGTCGAACGAACTCGAAATTTAAGACAAGTTCTCAGTCGCACTCGGAATAGAAGTCGAATTCGAACTCGAAATCGAACTCGAAGTCGAAATCGAAGTCGAACTCGAATTCGAATTCGACCTCCAATTTGAACTCGAAGTCGAACTCGAACTTGAAGTGAACTCGAAGTTGAACTCGAGGTCGAATTCGAATTCGAAGTCGAACTCGAACGAACTGGAAGTCGAACTCGAACTCGAAATTGAAGACGAATTCTCAGTCGCACTCGGAGTCGAAGTCGAATTCGAACTCAAAATCGAACTCGAAGTCGAACTGGAACGCGAACTCAAAGTCGAACTCGAAGTCGAAATCAACGTCGAAGTCGAAGTCGAACTCGAACTTGAACTCGAAGTCGAATTCGAACTCGACCTCGAATTCGAACTCGAACTCAAATTCGAACTGGAATTCAAACTCAAAGTCGAACTCGAGGTCGAAGTGAACTCGAATTCGAACTGGAACTCGAACGCGAAGTCGAAATCGAAGTCGAACTCGAATTCGAATTCGACCTCCAATTTGAACTCGAGGTCGAACTCGAACTCGAAGTGAACTCGAGGTCGAAGTGAACTCGAATTCGAACTCGAAATCGAACTGGAACTCGAACTCGAAGTCGAAATCAAAGTCGAACTCGAAGTTGAACTCGAAGTCGAAGTGAACTCAAAGTTGAACTCGAGGTCGAATTCGAAGTCGAAATCGAACTCGAACTCGAACTCGAACTGGAAGTCGAACGAACTCGAAATTTAAGACAAGTTCTCAGTCGCACTCGGAATAGAAGTCGAATTCGAACTCGAAATCGAACTCGAAGTCGAAATCGAAGTCGAACTCGAATTCGAATTCGACCTCCAATTTGAACTCGAAGTCGAACTCGAACTTGAAGTGAACTCGAAGTTGAACTCGAGGTCGAATTCGAAGTCGAAGTCGAACTCAAACGACCTGGAAGTCGAACTCGAACTCGAACTCGAAATTGAAGACGAATTCTCAGTCGCACTCGGAGTCGAAGTCGAATTCGAACTCAAAATCGAACTCGAAGTCGAACTGGAACGCGAACTCAAAGTCGAACTCGAAGTCGAAATCAACGTCGAAGTCGAAGTCGAGCTCGACGTCGAACTCGAAGTCGATATCGAAGTCGAAATCGAAGTCGAACTCGAACTTGAACCCGAACTCGAATTCGAACTCGACCTCGAATTCGAACTCGAACTCAAATTCGAACTGGAATTCAAACTCAAAGTCGAACTGGAGGTCGAAGTGAACTCGAATTCGAACTGGAACTCGAACGCGAAGTCGAAATCGAAGTCGAACTCGAATTCGAATTCGACCTCCAATTTGAACTCGAGGTCGAACTCGAACTTGAAGTGAACTCGAGGTCGAAGTGAACTCGAATTCGAACTCGAAATCGAACTCGAAATCGAACTGGAACTCGAACTCGAAGTCGAAATGAAAGTCGAACTCGAAGTTGAACTCGAAGTCGAACTCGAGGGGTCAAACTCAAGGTCGAACTCAAACTCGAAGTGAACTCGAAGTCGAACTCGAAGTCAAAATCGAAGTCGAACTCGAACGCGAACCCGAAATCGAGTTCGAACTCGAACTCAAATTCGAACTCGAATTCGAATTCGACCTCCAATATGAACTCGAGATCGAACTCGAACTCGAGGTGAACTCGAAGTCGAACTGGAAGTCGAATTCGAACTCGAAATTGAAGACGAATTCTCAGTCGGACTCGGAGTCGAATACGAACTCGAAATCGAACTTGAAGTCGAAATGGAACTCGAACTCGAGGTCGAAATCAAAGTCGAACTCGAAGTTGAACTCGAAGTCGAAGTGAACTCAAAGTTGAACTCGAGGTCGAATTCGAAGTCGAAATCGAACTCGAACTCAAACTGGAAGTCGAACGAACTCGAAATTTAAGACAAGTTCTCAGTCGCACTCGGAATAGAAGTCGAATTCGAACTCAAAATCGAACTCGAAGTCGAACTGGAACGCGAACTCAAAGTCGAACTCGAAGTCGAAATCAACGTCGAAGTCGAAGTCGAACTCGAACTTGAACACGAAGTCAAGCTCGACGTCGAACTCGAAGTCGATATCGAAGTCGAAATTGAAGTCGAACTCGAATTCGAAGTCGAAGTCGAACTGGAACTCGAACTCGAAGCCGAAATCAAAGTCGAACTCGAGGGGTCAAACTCAAGGTCGAACTCAAACTCGAAGTGAACTCGAAGTCGAACTCGAGGTCGAAGTGAACTCGAAGTCGAACTCGAAGTCAAAATCGAAGTCGAACTCGAACGCGAACCCGAAATCGAGTTCGAACTCGAACTCAAATTCGAACTCGAATTCGAATTCGACCTCCAATAGGAACTCGAGGTGAACTCGAAGTCGAACTGGAAGTCGAATTCGAACTCGAAATTGAAGACGAATTCTCAGTCGGACTCGGAGTCGAATACGAACTCGAAATCGAACTTGAAGTCGAAATGGAACTGAACTCGTAGTCGAACTCGATGTCGAACTCGAGGTCGTACTGGAGGTCGACGTCGAACTCATACTGCAACTCGAACTCGAAGTGAAATCAAAGTCGAAGTCGTGGTCGAATCAAAGTCGAAGTCGAACACGAACTCGAACTCGAAGTCGAACTCGAAGTCGAACTCGCAGTCGAACTCGAGGGGTCAAACTCAAGGTCGAACTCAAACTCGAAGTGAACTCGAAGTCGAACTCGAAGTCAAAATCGAAGTCGAACTCGAACGCGAACGCGAAATCGAGTTCGAACTCGAACTCAAATTCGAACTCGAATTCGAATTCGACCTCCAATATGAACTCGAGGTCGAACTCGAACTCGAGGTGAACTCGAAGTCGAACTGGAAGTCGAATTCGAACTCGAAATTGAAGACGAATTCTCAGTCGGACTCGGAGTCGAATACGAACTCGAAATCGAACTTGAAGTCGAAATGGAACTGGAACTCGAAGTCAAAATCAAAGTCGAACTCGAAGTTGAACTCGAAGTCGAAGTGAACTCAAAGTTGAACTCGAGGTCGAATTCGAAGTCGAAATCGAACTCGAACTCAAACTGGAAGTCGAACGAACTCGAAATTTAAGACAAGTTCTCAGTCGCACTCGGAATAGAAGTCGAATTCGAACTCGAAATCGAACTCGAAGTCGAAATCGAAGTCGAACTCGAATTCGAATTCGACCTCCAATTTGAACTCGAAGTCGAACTCGAACTTGAAGTGAACTCGAAGTTGAACTCGAGGTCGAATTCGAATTCGAAGTCGAACTCGAACGAACTGGAAGTCGAACTCGAACTCGAAATTGAAGACGAATTCTCAGTCGCACTCGGAGTCGAAGTCGAATTCGAACTCAAAATCGAACTCGAAGTCGAACTGGAACGCGAACTCAAAGTCGAACTCGAAGTCGAAATCAACGTCGAAGTCGAAGTCGAACTCGAACTTGAACTCGAAGTCGAATTCGAACTCGACCTCGAATTCGAACTCGAACTCAAATTCGAACTGGAATTCAAACTCAAAGTCGAACTCGAGGTCGAAGTGAACTCGAATTCGAACTGGAACTCGAACGCGAAGTCGAAATCGAAGTCGAACTCGAATTCGAATTCGACCTCCAATTTGAACTCGAGGTCGAACTCGAACTCGAAGTGAACTCGAGGTCGAAGTGAACTCGAATTCGAACTCGAAATCGAACTCGAAATCGAACTGGAACTCGAACTCGAAGTCGAAATCAAAGTCGAACTCGAAGTTGAACTCGAAGTCGAAGTGAACTCAAAGTTGAACTCGAGGTCGAATTCGAAGTCGAAGTCGAAGTCGAACTCGAACTGGAAGTCGAACTCGAACTCGAACTCGACCTCAAAGTCGAACTCGAAATCGAACTCGAACCCGAACTCGAAGTCGAACTCGAGGAGGTCGAATTCGAAGTCGAAGTCGAAGTCGATCTCGAACTGGAAGTCGAACTAGAACTCGAACTCGAAGTCGAAATCGAAGTCGAACTCGAATTCGAATTCGACCTCCAATTTGAACTCGAAGTTGAACTCGAGGTCGAATTCGAAGTCGAAGTCGAACTCGAACGAACTGGAAGTCGAACTCGAACTCGAAATTGAAGACGAATTCTCAGTCGCACTCGGAGTCGAAGTCGAATTCGAACTCAAAATCGAACTCGAAGTCGAACTGGAACGCGAACTCAAAGTCGAACTCGAAGTCGAAATCAACGTCGAAGTCGAAGTCGAACTCGAACTTGAACTCGAAGTCGAGCTCGACGTCGAACTCGAAGTCGATATCGAAGTCGAAATCGAAGTCGAACTCGAACTTGAACCCGAACTCGAATTCGAACTCGACCTCGAATTCGAACTCGAACTCAAATTCGAACTGGAATTCAAACTCAAAGTCGAACTCGAGGTCGAAGTGAACTCGAATTCGAACTGGAACTCGAACGCGAAGTCGAAATCTCACTCGACCTCGAATTCGAACTCGAACTCAAATTCGAACTGGAATTCAAACTCAAAGTCGAACTCGAGGTCGAAGTGAACTCGAATTCGAACTGGAACTCGAACGCGAAGTCGAAATCGAAGTCGAACTCGAATTCGAAGTCGAAGTCGAACTGGAACTCGAACTCGAAGTCGAGCTCGACGTCGAACTCGAAGTCGATATCGAAGTCGAACTCGAAGTCGAACTCGAACTTGAACCCGAACTCGAATTCGAACTCGACCTCGAATTCGAACTCGAACTCAAATTCGAACTGGAATTCAAACTCAAAGTCGAACTCGAGGTCGAAGTGAACTCGAATTCGAACTGGAACTCGAACGCGAAGTCGAAATCTCACTCGACCTCGAATTCGAACTCGAACTCAAATTCGAACTGGAATTCAAACTCAAAGTCGAACTCGAGGTCGAAGTGAACTCGAATTCGAACTGGAACTCGAACGCGAAGTCGAAATCGAAGTCGAACTCGAATTCGAATTCGACCTCCAATTTGAACTCGAGGTCGAACTCGAACTCGAAGTGAACTCGAGGTCGAAGTGAACTCGAAATCGAACTCGAAATCGAACTCGAAATCGAACTGGAACTCGAACTCGAAGTCGAAATCAAAGTCGAACTCGAAGTTGAACTCGAAGTCGAAGTGAACTCAAAGTTGAACTCGAGGTCGAATTCGAAGTCGAAATCGAACTCGAACTCGAACTCGAACTGGAAGTCGAACGAACTCGAAATTTAAGACAAGTTCTCAGTCGCACTCGGAATAGAAGTCGAATTCGAACTCGAAATCGAACTCGAAGTCGAAATCGAAGTCGAACTCGAATTCGAATTCGACCTCCAATTTGAACTCGAAGTCGAACTCGAACTTGAAGTGAACTCGAAGTTGAACTCGAGGTCGAATTCGAAGTCGAAGTCGAACTCGAACGAACTGGAAGTCGAACTCGAACTCGAAATTGAAGACGAATTCTCAGTCGCACTCGGAGTCGAAGTCGAATTCGAACTCAAAATCGAACTCGAAGTCGAACTGGAACGCGAACTCAAAGTCGAACTCGAAGTCGAAATCAACGTCGAAGTCGAAGTCGAACTCGAACTTGAACTCGAAGTCGAGCTCGACGTCGAACTCGAAGTCGATATCGAAGTCGAAATCGAAGTCGAACTCGAACTTGAACCCGAACTCGAATTCGAACTCGACCTCGAATTCGAACTCGAACTCAAATTCGAACTGGAATTCAAACTCAAAGTCGAACTCGAGGTCGAAGTGAACTCGAATTCGAACTGGAACTCGAACGCGAAGTCGAAATCGAAGTCGAACTCGAATTCGAATTCGACCTCCAATTTGAACTCGAGGTCGAACTCGAACTCGAAGTGAACTCGAGGTCGAAGTGAACTCGAATTGGAACTCGAAATCGAACTCGAAATCGAATTCGACCTCCAATATGAACTCGAGGTCGAACTCGAACTCGAGGTGAACTCGAAGTCGAACTCGAACTCAAAATTGAAGACGAATTCTCAGTCGCACTCGGAGTCGAAGTCAAATTCGAACTCAAAATCGAACTCAAAATCGAACTCGAAGTCGAACTGGAACTCGAACACAAAGTCGAACTCGAAGTCGCACTCGAACTTCAACTCGAAGTCGAGCTCGACGTCGAACTCGAACTTGAACCCGAACTCGAATTCGCACTCGACCTCGAATTCGAACTAGAACTCAAATTCGAACTGGAATTCGAAGTCGAAGTCGAACTCGAGGTCGAAGTGAACTCGAATTCGAACTCGAAATCGAACTCGAAGTCGAACTGGAACCTGAAGTCGAAATCGAAGTCGAACTCGACCTCGAATTCGAACTCGAACTCAAATTCGAACTGGAACTCAAATTCGCACTCGAAGTCGAACTCGAACTCAAAATTGAAGACGAATTCTCAGTCGCACTCGGAGTCGAAGTCAAATTCGAACTCAAAATCGAACTTGAAGTCGAAATGGAACTGAACTCGAAGTCGAACTCGATGTCGAACTCGAGGTCGTACTGGAGGTCGACGTCGAACTCATACTGCAACTCGAACTCGAAGTGAAATCAAAGTCGAAGTCGTGGTCGAATCAAAGTCGAAGTCGAACACGAACTCGAACTCGAAGTCGAACTGGAAGTTGAATTCGAACTCGAAATTGAAGACGAATTCTCAGTCGGACTCGGAGTCGAATACGAACTCGAAATCGAACTTGAAGTCGAAATGGAACTGAACTCGAAGTCGAACTCGATGTCGAACTCGAGGTCGATATCGAAGTCGAAATCGAAGTCGAACTCGAACTTGAACCCGAACTGGAATTCAAACTCAAAGTCGAACTCGAGGTCGAAGTGAACTCGAATTCGAACTGGAACTCGAACGCGAAGTCGAAATCGAAGTCGAACTCGAATTCGAAGTCGAAGTCGAACTGGAACTCGAACTCAAAGTCGAGCTCGACGTCGAACTCGAAGTCGATATCGAAGTCGAACTCGAAGTCGAACTCGAACTTGAACCCGAACTCGAATTCGAACTCGACCTCGAATTCGAACTCGAACTCAAATTCGAACTGGAATTCAAACTCAAAGTCGAACTCGAGGTCGAAGTGAACTCGAATTCGAACTGGAACTCGAACGCGAAGTCGAAATCTCACTCGACCTCGAATTCGAACTCGAACTCAAATTCGAACTGGAATTCAAACTCAAAGTCGAACTCGAGGTCGAAGTGAACTCGAATTCGAACTGGAACTCGAACGCGAAGTCGAAATCTCACTCGACCTCGAATTCGAACTCGAACTCAAATTCGAACTGGAATTCAAACTCAAAGTCGAACTCGAGGTCGAAGTGAACTCGAATTCGAACTGGAACTCGAACGCGAAGTCGAAATCGAACTCGAACTCGAACTGGAAGTCGAACGAACTCGAAATTTAAGACAAGTTCTCAGTCGCACTCGGAATAGAAGTCGAATTCGAACTCGAAATCGAACTCGAAGTCGAAATCGAAGTCGAACTCGAATTCGAATTCGACCTCCAATTTGAACTCGAAGTCGAACTCGAACTTGAAGTGAACTCGAAGTTGAACTCGAGGTCGAATTCGAACTCGAAGTCGAACTCGATGTCGAACTCGAGGTCGTACTGGAGGTCGACGTCGAACTCATACTGCAACTCGAACTCGAAGTGAAATCAAAGTCGAAGTCGTGGTCGAATCAAAGTCGAAGTCGAACACGAACTCGAACTCGAAGTCGAACTGGAAGTTGAATTCGAACTCGAAATTGAAGACGAATTCTCAGTCGGACTCGGAGTCGAATACGAACTCGAAATCGAACTTGAAGTCGAAATGGAACTGAACTCGAAGTCGAACTCGATGTCGAACTCGAGGTCGATATCGAAGTCGAAATCGAAGTCGAACTCGAACTTGAACCCGAACTGGAATTCAAACTCAAAGTCGAACTCGAGGTCGAAGTGAACTCGAATTCGAACTGGAACTCGAACGCGAAGTCGAAATCGAAGTCGAACTCGAATTCGAAGTCGAAGTCGAACTGGAACTCGAACTCAAAGTCGAGCTCGACGTCGAACTCGAAGTCGATATCGAAGTCGAACTCGAAGTCGAACTCGAACTTGAACCCGAACTCGAATTCGAACTCGACCTCGAATTCGAACTCGAACTCAAATTCGAACTGGAATTCAAACTCAAAGTCGAACTCGAGGTCGAAGTGAACTCGAATTCGAACTGGAACTCGAACGCGAAGTCGAAATCTCACTCGACCTCGAATTCGAACTCGAACTCAAATTCGAACTGGAATTCAAACTCAAAGTCGAACTCGAGGTCGAAGTGAACTCGAATTCGAACTGGAACTCGAACGCGAAGTCGAAATCTCACTCGACCTCGAATTCGAACTCGAACTCAAATTCGAACTGGAATTCAAACTCAAAGTCGAACTCGAGGTCGAAGTGAACTCGAATTCGAACTGGAACTCGAACGCGAAGTCGAAATCGAACTCGAACTCGAACTGGAAGTCGAACGAACTCGAAATTTAAGACAAGTTCTCAGTCGCACTCGGAATAGAAGTCGAATTCGAACTCGAAATCGAACTCGAAGTCGAAATCGAAGTCGAACTCGAATTCGAATTCGACCTCCAATTTGAACTCGAAGTCGAACTCGAACTTGAAGTGAACTCGAAGTTGAACTCGAGGTCGAATTCGAAGTCGAAGTCGAACTCGAACGAACTGGAAGTCGAACTCGAACTCGAAATTGAAGACGAATTCTCAGTCGCACTCGGAGTCGAAGTCGAATTCGAACTCAAAATCGAACTCGAAGTCGAACTGGAACGCGAACTCAAAGTCGAACTCGAAGTCGAAATCAACGTCGAAGTCGAAGTCGAACTCGAACTTGAACTCGAAGTCGAGCTCGACGTCGAACTCGAAGTCGATATCGAAGTCGAAATCGAAGTCGAACTCGAACTTGAACCCGAACTCGAATTCGAACTCGACCTCGAATTCGAACTCGAACTCAAATTCGAACTGGAATTCAAACTCAAAGTCGAACTCGAGGTCGAAGTGAACTCGAATTCGAACTGGAACTCGAACGCGAAGTCGAAATCTCACTCGACCTCGAATTCGAACTCGAACTCAAATTCGAACTGGAATTCAAACTCAAAGTCGAACTCGAGGTCGAAGTGAACTCGAATTCGAACTGGAACTCGAACGCGAAGTCGAAATCGAAGTCGAACTCGAATTCGAAGTCGAAGTCGAACTGGAACTCGAACTCGAAGTCGAGCTCGACGTCGAACTCGAAGTCGATATCGAAGTCGAACTCGAAGTCGAACTCGAACTTGAACCCGAACTCGAATTCGAACTCGACCTCGAATTCGAACTCGAACTCAAATTCGAACTGGAATTCAAACTCAAAGTCGAACTCGAGGTCGAAGTGAACTCGAATTCGAACTGGAACTCGAACGCGAAGTCGAAATCTCACTCGACCTCGAATTCGAACTCGAACTCAAATTCGAACTGGAATTCAAACTCAAAGTCGAACTCGAGGTCGAAGTGAACTCGAATTCGAACTGGAACTCGAACGCGAAGTCGAAATCGAAGTCGAACTCGAATTCGAATTCGACCTCCAATTTGAACTCGAGGTCGAACTCGAACTCGAAGTGAACTCGAGGTCGAAGTGAACTCGAAATCGAACTCGAAATCGAACTCGAAATCGAACTGGAACTCGAACTCGAAGTCGAAATCAAAGTCGAACTCGAAGTTGAACTCGAAGTCGAAGTGAACTCAAAGTTGAACTCGAGGTCGAATTCGAAGTCGAAATCGAACTCAAAATTGAAGACGAATTCTCAGTCGCACTCGGAGTCGAAGTCAAATTCGAACTCAAAATCGAACTCAAAATCGAACTCGAAGTCGAACTGGAACTCGAACACAAAGTCGAACTCGAAGTCGCACTCGAACTTCAACTCGAAGTTGCAGTATGATGTGTCCCAGTGCACACCCGGTCCATCGAACCAAGTGGTGTTGGACCATGATAATCACACCCGGTCCATTGAACCAAGTGGTGTCGGACCACGATAATGAAAGGCATGAACCAGATTCACCTGGCTTCACCACATGAGCCTATGCGCCACAGCACCTCATACCTCACCACTCCAAACTCTGCAACCTTACCTATCCCAGTCACACATATACATCCACCAGCCCAACACTCAAACCTAATCATAAAGTCCAAGGGGGCACACACCCCCACAAACCCTCGGCACATCCCAGAGATCATGCCACACCCCCACAAACCCTAGGCACACCCCAACTAACCCTGGCCACTCCCCCACAAACCCGATTACCTTTGTCAGGAGGGGCAAGATCCAAGACAGGCAAGTGTTGGACCTGGTTAATGAAGGCGTGGGCCAGATCAAAGTGGCAGGGTCGCGTGAAATTGAATCTCAAGTGAGGAGATCAAAAAGCACAAGAGGGCTGATTTGCCCACTGCCCGCATACTCTCAACCTAACCTAACAGTGACACGCTCTTCATTCTCCCGGTCGACAAAATGCCAAGAACAAAGCCCAGATGCCCAAACGGCAAGAGAGAACCAGAAAGTTAAACCCAAGCTGGGTCCACAGAAAACAAGTCACCACTAAACTCAGGTGCAGAGACACCGAATGCCCAGTAAACACTGTCAATTTAACCCATGCATCCCCAGGCATACAGATGCCAGGTAATGATGTTTAAAAACGTCATTACCCTCATAGTTACATGCCTCTCATTATCCTGTTCCATGGGAAAACACAAGCCGAGCTTGATCAACTCCGGCTGGGTCAACTCGGGGAGGGTGTTTAATGATGAAAGACCCGAAACACCCCATGATCCGAGGATGCATTACTGATGATGTGTCCCAGTGCACACCCGGTCCATTGAACCAAGTGGTGTCGGACCATGATAATGAAAGGCATGGGCCAGATTCATCTGGCTTGACCACAGGGGCCTATGCGCCACAGCACCTCATACCTCACCACTCCAAACTCTGCAGCCTTACCTATCCCAGTCACACATATACATCCACCAGCCCAACACTCAAACCTAATCCTAAAGTCCAAGGGGGCACACACCCCCACAAACCCTCGGCACATCCCAGAGATCATGCCACACCCCCACAAACCCTAGGCACACCCCGACTAACCCTGGCCACTCCCCCACAAACACGATTACCTTTGTCAGGAGGGGCAAGATCCAAGAAAGGCAAGTGTTGGACCTGGTTAATGAAGGCGTGGGCCAGATCAAAGTGGCAGGGTCGCGTGAAATTGAATCTCAAGTGAGGAGATCAAAAAGCACAAGAGGGCTGATTTGCCCACTGCCCGCATACTCTCAACCTAACCTAACAGTGACACGCTCTTCATTCTCCCGGTCGACAAAATGCCAAGAATAAAGCCCAGATGCCCAAACGGCGAGAGAGAACCAGAAAGTTAAACCCAAGCTGGGTCCACAGAAAACCAGTCACCACTAAACTCAGGTGCAGAGACACCGAATGCCCAGTAAACACTGTCAATTTAACCCATGCAATCCCAGGCATACAGATGCCTGGTAATGATGTTTAAAAACGTCATTACCCTCATAGTTACATGCCTCTCATTATCCTGTTCCATGGGAAAACACAAGCCGAGCTTGATCAACTCCGGCTGGGTCAACTCGGGGAGGGTGTTTAATGATGAAAGACCCGAAACACCCCATGATCCGAGGATGCATTACTGATGATGTGTCCCAGTGCACACCCGGTCCATTGAACCAAGTGGTGTCGGACCATGATAATGAAAGGCATGGGCCAGATTCACCTGGCTTGACCACAGGGGCCAATGCACCACAGCACCTCATACCTCACCACTCCAAACTCTGCAGCCTTACCTATCCCAGTCACACATTTACATCCACCAGCCCAACACTCAAACCTAATCCTAAAGTCCAAGGGGGCACACACCCCCACAAACCCTCGGCACATCCCAGAGATCATGCCACACCCCCACAAACCCTAGGCACACCCCGACTAACCCTGGCCACTCCCCCACAAACACGATTACCTTTGTCAGGAGGGGCAAGATCCAAGAAAGGCAAGTGTTGGACCTGGTTAATGAAGGCGTGGGCCAGATCAAAGTGGCAGGGTCGCGTGAAATTGAATCTCAAGTGAGGAGATCAAAAAGCACAAGAGGGCTGATTTGCCCACTGCCCGCATACTCTCAACCTAACCTAACAGTGACACGCTCTTCATTCTCCCGGTCGACAAAATGCCAAGAATAAAGCCCAGATGCCCAAACGGCGAGAGAGAACCAGAAAGTTAAACCCAAGCTGGGTCCACAGAAAACCAGTCACCACTAAACTCAGGTGCAGAGACACCGAATGCCCAGTAAACACTGTCAATTTAACCCATGCAATCCCAGGCATACAGATGCCTGGTAATGATGTTTAAAAACGTCATTACCCTCATAGTTACATGCCTCTCATTATCCTGTTCCATGGGAAAACACAAGCCGAGCTTGATCAACTCCGGCTGGGTCAACTCGGGGAGGGTGTTTAATGATGAAAGACCCGAAACACCCCATGATCCGAGGATGCATTACTGATGATGTGTCCCAGTGCACACCCGGTCCATTGAACCAAGTGGTGTCGGACCATGATAATGAAAGGCATGGGCCAGATTCACCTGGCTTGACCACAGGGGCCAATGCACCACAGCACCTCATACCTCACCACTCCAAACTCTGCAGCCTTACCTATCCCAGTCACACATTTACATCCACCAGCCCAACACTCAAACCTAATCCTAAAGTCCAAGGGGGCACACACCCCCACAAACCCTCGGCACATCCCAGAGATCATGCCACACCCCCACAAACCCTAGGCACACCCCGACTAACCCTGGCCACTCCCCCACAAACACGATTACCTTTGTCAGGAGGGGCAAGATCCAAGAAAGGCAAGTGTTGGACCTGGTTAATGAAGGCGTGGGCCAGATCAAAGTGGCAGGGTCGCGTGAAATTGAATCTCAAGTGAGGAGATCAAAAAGCACAAGAGGGCTGATTTGCCCACTGCCCGCATACTCTCAACCTAACCTAACAGTGACACGCTCTTCATTCTCCCGGTCGACAAAATGCCAAGAATAAAGCCCAGATGCCCAAACGGCGAGAGAGAACCAGAAAGTTAAACCCAAGCTGGGTCCACAGAAAACCAGTCACCACTAAACTCAGGTGCAGAGACACCGAATGCCCAGTAAACACTGTCAATTTAACCCATGCAATCCCAGGCATACAGATGCCAGGTAATGATGTTTAAAAACGTCATTACCCTCATAGTTACATGCCTCTCATTATCCTGTTCCATGGGAAAACACAAGCCGAGCTTGATCAACTCCGGCTGGGTCAACTCGGGGAGGGTGTTTAATGATGAAAGACCCGAAACACCCCATGCTCCGAGGATGCATTACTGATGATGTGTCCCAGTGCACACCCGGTCCATTGAACCAAGTGGTGTCGGACCATGATAATGAAAGGCATGTGCCAGATTCACCTGGCTTGACCACAGGGGCCTATGCGCCACAGCACCTCATACCTCACCACTCCAAACTCTGCAGCCTTACCTATCCCAGTCACACATATACATCCACCAGCCCAACACTCAAACCTAATCCTAAAGTCCAAGGGGGCACACACCCCCACAAACCCTCCGCACATCCCAGAGATCATGCCACACCCCCACAAACCCTAGGCACACCCCGACTAACCCTGGCCACTCCCCCACAAACACGATTACCTTTGTCAGGAGGGGCAAGATCCAAGAAAGGCAAGTGTTGGACCTGGTTAATGAAGGCGTGGGCCAGATCAAAGTGGCAGGGTCGCGTGAAATTGAATCTCAAGTGAGGAGATCAAAAAGCACAAGAGGGCTGATTTGTCCACTGCCCGCATACTCTCAACCTAACCTAACAGTGACACGCTCTTCATTTTCCCGGTCGACAAAATGCCAAGAATAAAGCCCAGATGCCCAAACGGCGAGAGAGAACCAGAAAGTTAAACCCAAGCTGGGTCCACAGAAAACCTGTCACCACTAAACTCAGGTGCAGAGACACCGAATGCCCAGTAAACACTGTCAATTTAACCCATGCAATCCCAGGCATACAGATGCCAGGTAATGATGTTTAAAAACGTCATTACCCTCATAGTTACATGCCTCTCATTATCCTGTTCCATGGGAAAACACAAGCCGAGCTTGATCAACTCCGGCTGGGTCAACTCGGGGAGGGTGTTTAATGATGAAAGACCCGAAACACCCCATGATCCGAGGATGCATTACTGATGATGTGTCCCAGTGCACACCCGGTCCATTGAACCAAGTGGTGTCGGACAATGATAATGAAAGGCATGGGCCAGATTCACCTGGCTTCACCACAGGGGCCTATGCGCCACAGCACCTCATACCTCACCACTCCAAACTCTGCAGCCTTACCTATCCCAGTCACACATATACATCCACCAGCCCAACACTCAAACCTAATTCTAAAGTCCAAGGGGGCACACACCCCCACAAACCCTCGGCACATCCCAGAGATCATGCCACACCCCCACAAACCCTAGGCACACCCCGACTAACCCTGGCCACTCCCCCACAAACACGATTACCTTTGTCAGGAGGGGCAAGATCCAAGAAAGGCAAGTGTTGGACCTGGTTAATGAAGGCGTGGGCCAGATCAAAGTGGCAGGGTCGCGTGAAATTGAATCTCAAGTGAGGAGATCAAAAAGCACAAGAGGGCTGATTTGCCCACTGCCCGCATACTCTCAACCTAACCCTAATCAAAGTCGAACTCGAAGTCGAACTCGAAGTCGAACTCGCAGTCGAACTCGAGGGGTCAAACTCAAGGTCAAACTCAAAATCGAAGTGAACTCGAAGACAAACTCGAGGTCGAAGTCGAAGTCGAAGTCGAACTCGAACTGGAAGTCGAACTCGAACTCGAACTCGACCTCAAAGTCGAACTCGAAATCGAACTCGAACCCGAACTCGAAGTCGAACTCGAGGAGGTCGAATTCGAAGTCGAACTCGAAATCGAACTCGAACCTGAACTCGAAGTCGAACTCGAGGAGGTCGAACTCGAACTTGAACCCGAACTCGAATTCGAACTCGACCTCGAATTCGAACTCGAACTCAAATTCGAACTGGAATTCAAACTCAAAGTCGAACTCGAGGTCGAAGTGAACTCGAATTCGAACTGGAACTCGAACGCGAAGTCGAAATCGAAGTCGAACTCGAATTCGAATTCGACCTCCAATTTGAACTCGAGGTCGAACTCGAACTCGAAGTGAACTCGAGGTCGAAGTGAACTCGAATTCGAACTCGAAATCGAACTGGAACTCGAACTCGAAGTCGAAATCAAAGTCGAACTCGAAGTTGAACTCGAAGTCGAAGTGAACTCAAAGTTGAACTCGAGGTCGAATTCGAAGTCGAAATCGAACTCGAACTCGAACTCGAACTGGAAGTCGAACGAACTCGAAATTTAAGACAAGTTCTCAGTCGCACTCGGAATAGAAGTCGAATTCGAACTCGAAATCGAACTCGAAGTCGAAATCGAAGTCGAACTCGAATTCGAATTCGACCTCCAATTTGAACTCGAAGTCGAACTCGAACTTGAAGTGAACTCGAAGTTGAACTCGAGGTCGAATTCGAAGTCGAAGTCGAACTCAAACGACCTGGAAGTCGAACTCGAACTCGAACTCGAAATTGAAGACGAATTCTCAGTCGCACTCGGAGTCGAAGTCGAATTCGAACTCAAAATCGAACTCGAAGTCGAACTGGAACGCGAACTCAAAGTCGAACTCGAAGTCGAAATCAACGTCGAAGTCGAAGTCGAGCTCGACGTCGAACTCGAAGTCGATATCGAAGTCGAAATCGAAGTCGAACTCGAACTTGAACCCGAACTCGAATTCGAACTCGACCTCGAATTCGAACTCGAACTCAAATTCGAACTGGAATTCAAACTCAAAGTCGAACTGGAGGTCGAAGTGAACTCGAATTCGAACTGGAACTCGAACGCGAAGTCGAAATCGAAGTCGAACTCGAATTCGAATTCGACCTCCAATTTGAACTCGAGGTCGAACTCGAACTTGAAGTGAACTCGAGGTCGAAGTGAACTCGAATTCGAACTCGAAATCGAACTCGAAATCGAACTGGAACTCGAACTCGAAGTCGAAATGAAAGTCGAACTCGAAGTTGAACTCGAAGTCGAACTCGAGGGGTCAAACTCAAGGTCGAACTCAAACTCGAAGTGAACTCGAAGTCGAACTCGAAGTCAAAATCGAAGTCGAACTCGAACGCGAACCCGAAATCGAGTTCGAACTCGAACTCAAATTCGAACTCGAATTCGAATTCGACCTCCAATATGAACTCGAGATCGAACTCGAACTCGAGGTGAACTCGAAGTCGAACTGGAAGTCGAATTCGAACTCGAAATTGAAGACGAATTCTCAGTCGGACTCGGAGTCGAATACGAACTCGAAATCGAACTTGAAGTCGAAATGGAACTCGAACTCGAGGTCGAAATCAAAGTCGAACTCGAAGTTGAACTCGAAGTCGAAGTGAACTCAAAGTTGAACTCGAGGTCGAATTCGAAGTCGAAATCGAACTCGAACTCAAACTGGAAGTCGAACGAACTCGAAATTTAAGACAAGTTCTCAGTCGCACTCGGAATAGAAGTCGAATTCGAACTCAAAATCGAACTCGAAGTCGAACTGGAACGCGAACTCAAAGTCGAACTCGAAGTCGAAATCAACGTCGAAGTCGAAGTCGAACTCGAACTTGAACACGAAGTCAAGCTCGACGTCGAACTCGAAGTCGATATCGAAGTCGAAATTGAAGTCGAACTCGAATTCGAAGTCGAAGTCGAACTGGAACTCGAACTCGAAGCCGAAATCAAAGTCGAACTCGAGGGGTCAAACTCAAGGTCGAACTCAAACTCGAAGTGAACTCGAAGTCGAACTCGAGGTCGAAGTGAACTCGAAGTCGAACTCGAAGTCAAAATCGAAGTCGAACTCGAACGCGAACCCGAAATCGAGTTCGAACTCGAACTCAAATTCGAACTCGAATTCGAATTCGACCTCCAATAGGAACTCGAGGTGAACTCGAAGTCGAACTGGAAGTCGAATTCGAACTCGAAATTGAAGACGAATTCTCAGTCGGACTCGGAGTCGAATACGAACTCGAAATCGAACTTGAAGTCGAAATGGAACTGAACTCGTAGTCGAACTCGATGTCGAACTCGAGGTCGTACTGGAGGTCGACGTCGAACTCATACTGCAACTCGAACTCGAAGTGAAATCAAAGTCGAAGTCGTGGTCGAATCAAAGTCGAAGTCGAACACGAACTCGAACTCGAAGTCGAACTCGAAGTCGAACTCGCAGTCGAACTCGAGGGGTCAAACTCAAGGTCGAACTCAAACTCGAAGTGAACTCGAAGTCGAACTTGAAGTCAAAATCGAAGTCGAACTCGAACGCGAACGCGAAATCGAGTTCGAACTCGAACTCAAATTCGAACTCGAATTCGAATTCGACCTCCAATATGAACTCGAGGTCGAACTCGAACTCGAGGTGAACTCGAAGTCGAACTGGAAGTCGAATTCGAACTCGAAATTGAAGACGAATTCTCAGTCGGACTCGGAGTCGAATACGAACTCGAAATCGAACTTGAAGTCGAAATGGAACTGGAACTCGAAGTCAAAATCAAAGTCGAACTCGAAGTTGAACTCGAAGTCGAAGTGAACTCAAAGTTGAACTCGAGGTCGAATTCGAAGTCGAAATCGAACTCGAACTCAAACTGGAAGTCGAACGAACTCGAAATTTAAGACAAGTTCTCAGTCGCACTCGGAATAGAAGTCGAATTCGAACTCGAAATCGAACTCGAAGTCGAAATCGAAGTCGAACTCGAATTCGAATTCGACCTCCAATTTGAACTCGAAGTCGAACTCGAACTTGAAGTGAACTCGAAGTTGAACTCGAGGTCGAATTCGAATTCGAAGTCGAACTCGAACGAACTGGAAGTCGAACTCGAACTCGAAATTGAAGACGAATTCTCAGTCGCACTCGGAGTCGAAGTCGAATTCGAACTCAAATCGAACTCGAAGTCGAACTGGAACGCGAACTCAAAGTCGAACTCGAAGTCGAAATCAACGTCGAAGTCGAAGTCGAACTCGAACTTGAACTCGAAGTCGAATTCGAACTCGACCTCGAATTCGAACTCGAACTCAAATTCGAACTGGAATTCAAACTCAAAGTCGAACTCGAGGTCGAAGTGAACTCGAATTCGAACTGGAACTCGAACGCGAAGTCGAAATCGAAGTCGAACTCGAATTCGAATTCGACCTCCAATTTGAACTCGAGGTCGAACTCGAACTCGAAGTGAACTCGAGGTCGAAGTGAACTCGAATTCGAACTCGAAATCGAACTCGAAATCGAACTGGAACTCGAACTCGAAGTCGAAATCAAAGTCGAACTCGAAGTTGAACTCGAAGTCGAAGTGAACTCAAAGTTGAACTCGAGGTCGAATTCGAAGTCGAAGTCGAAGTCGAACTCGAACTGGAAGTCGAACTCGAACTCGAACTCGACCTCAAAGTCGAACTCGAAATCGAACTCGAACCCGAACTCGAAGTCGAACTCGAGGAGGTCGAATTCGAAGTCGAAGTCGAAGTCGATCTCGAACTGGAAGTCGAACTAGAACTCGAACTCGAAGTCGAAATCGAAGTCGAACTCGAATTCGAATTCGACCTCCAATTTGAACTCGAAGTTGAACTCGAGGTCGAATTCGAAGTCGAAGTCGAACTCGAACGAACTGGAAGTCGAACTCGAACTCGAAATTGAAGACGAATTCTCAGTCGCACTCGGAGTCGAAGTCGAATTCGAACTCAAAATCGAACTCGAAGTCGAACTCGAACCCGAACTCGAAGTTGAACTCGAGGTCGAATTCGAAGTCGAAGTCGAACTCGAACGAACTGGAAGTCGAACTCGAACTCGAAATTGAAGACGAATTCTCAGTCGCACTCGGAGTCGAAGTCGAATTCGAACTCAAAATCGAACTCGAAATCGAACTGGAACTCGAACTCGAAGTCGAAATCAAAGTCGAACTCGAAGTTGAACTCGAAGTCGAACTCGAGGGGTCAAACTCAAGGTCGAGCTCAAACTCGAAGTGAACTCGAAGACAAACTCGAGGTCGAATTCGAAGTCGAAGTCGAAGTCGAACTCGAACTGGAAGTCGAACTCGAACTCGAACTCGAACCTGAACTCGAAGTCGAACTCGAGGAGGTCGAACTCGAACTTGAACCCGAACTCGAATTCGAACTCGAACTCAAATTCGAACTGGAATTCAAACTCAAAGTCGAACTCGAGGTCGAAGTGAACTCGAATTCGAACTGGAACTCGAACGCGAAGTCGAAATCGAAGTCGAACTCGAATTCGAATTCGACCTCCAATTTGAACTCGAGGTCGAACTCGAACTCGAAGTGAACTCGAGGTCGAAGTGAACTCGAATTCGAACTCGAAATCGAACTCGAAATCGAACTGGAACTCGAACTCGAAGTCGAAATCAAAGTCGAACTCGAAGTTGAACTCGAAGTCGAACTCGAGGGGTCAAACTCAAGGTCGAGCTCAAACTCGAAGTGAACTCGAAGACAAACTCGAGGTCGAATTCGAAGTCGAAGTCGAAGTCGAACTCGAACTGAAGTCGAACTCGAACTCGAACTCGAACCTGAACTCGAAGTCGAACTCGAGGAGGTCGAACTCGAACTTGAACCCGAACTCGAATTCGAACTCGAACTCAAATTCGAACTGGAATTCAAACTCAAAGTCGAACTCGAGGTCGAAGTGAACTCGAATTCGAACTGGAACTCGAACGCGAAGTCGAAATCGAAGTCGAACTCGAATTCGAATTCGACCTCCAATTTGAACTCGAGGTCGAACTCGAACTCGAAGTGAACTCGAGGTCGAAGTGAACTCGAATTCGAACTCGAAATCGAACTCGAAATCGAACTGGAACTCGAACTCGAAGTCGAAATCAAAGTCGAACTCGAAGTTGAACTCGAAGTCGAAGTGAACTCAAAGTTGAACTCGAGGTCGAATTCGAAGTCGCAATCGAACTCGAACTCGAACTGGAAGTCGAACGAACTCGAAATTTAAGACAAGTTCTCAGTCGCACTCGGAATAGAAGTCGAATTCGAACTCGAAATCGAACTCGAAGTCGAAATCGAAGTCGAACTCGAATTCGAATTCGACTCCAATTTGAACTCGAAGTCGAACTCGAACTTGAAGTGAACTCGAAGTTGAACTCGAGGTCGAATTCGAAGTCGAAGTCGAACTCGAACGAACTGGAAGTCGAACTCGAACTCGAACTCGAAATTGAAGACGAATTCTCAGTCGCACTCGGAGTCGAAGTCGAATTCGAACTCAAAATCGAACTCGAAGTCGAACTGGAACGCGAACTCAAAGTCGAACTCGAAGTCGAAATCAACGTCGCAGTCGAAGTCGAACTCGAACTTGAACTCGAAGTCGAGCTCGACGTCGAACTCGAAGTCGATATCGAAGTCGAAATCGAAGTCGAACTCGAACTTGAACCGAACTCGAATTCGAACTCAAAGTCGAACTCGAGGTCGAAGTGAACTCGAATTCGAACTGGAACTCGAACGCGAAGTCGAAATCGAAGTCGAACTCGAATTCGAAGTCGAAGTCGAACTGGAACTCGAACTCGAAGTCGAAATCAAAGTCGAACTCGAAGTCGAACTCGAAGTCGAACTCGCAGTCGAACTCGAGGGGTCAAACTCAAGGTCGAGCTCAAACTCGAAGTGAACTCGAAGACAAACTCGAGGTCGAATTCGAAGTCGAAGTCGAAGTCGAACTCGAACTGGAAGTCGAACTCGAACTCGAACTCGAACCTGAACTCGAAGTCGAACTCGAGGAGGTCGAACTCGAACTTGAACCCGAACTCGAATTCGAACTCGAACTCAAATTCGAACTGGAATTCAAACTCAAAGTCGAACTCGAGGTCGAAGTGAACTCGAATTCGAACTGGAACTCGAACGCGAAGTCGAAATCGAAGTCGAACTCGAATTCGAATTCGACCTCCAATTTGAACTCGAGGTCGAACTCGAACTCGAAGTGAACTCGAGGTCGAAGTGAACTCGAATTCGAACTCGAAATCGAACTCGAAATCGAACTGGAACTCGAACTCGAAGTCGAAATCAAAGTCGAACTCGAAGTTGAACTCGAAGTCGAAGTGAACTCAAAGTTGAACTCGAGGTCGAATTCGAAGTCGCAATCGAACTCGAACTCGAACTGGAAGTCGAACGAACTCGAAATTTAAGACAAGTTCTCAGTCGCACTCGGAATAGAAGTCGAATTCGAACTCGAAATCGAACTCGAAGTCGAAATCGAAGTCGAACTCGAATTCGAATTCGACCTCCAATTTGAACTCGAAGTCGAACTCGAACTTGAAGTGAACTCGAAGTTGAACTCGAGGTCGAATTCGAAGTCGAAGTCGAACTCGAACGAACTGGAAGTCGAACTCGAACTCGAACTCGAAATTGAAGACGAATTCTCAGTCGCACTCGGAGTCGAAGTCGAATTCGAACTCAAAATCGAACTCGAAGTCGAACTGGAACGCGAACTCAAAGTCGAACTCGAAGTCGAAATCAACGTCGCAGTCGAAGTCGAACTCGAACTTGAACTCGAAGTCGAGCTCGACGTCGAACTCGAAGTCGATATCGAAGTCGAAATCGAAGTCGAACTCGAACTTGAACCCGAACTCGAATTCGAACTCAAAGTCGAACTCGAGGTCGAAGTGAACTCGAATTCGAACTGGAACTCGAACGCGAAGTCGAAATCGAAGTCGAACTCGAATTCGAAGTCGAAGTCGAACTGGAACTCGAACTCGAAGTCGAAATCAAAGTCGAACTCGAAGTCGAACTCGAAGTCGAACTCGCAGTCGAACTCGAGGGGTCAAACTCAAGGTCGAACTCAAACTCGAAGTGAACTCGAAGACAAACTCGAGGTCGAATTCGAAGTCGAAGTTGAAGTCGAACTCGAACTGGAAGTCGAACTCGAACTCGAACTCGACCTCAAAGTCGAACTCGAAATCGAACTCGAACCTGAACTCGAAGTCGAACTCGAGGAGGTCGAACTCGAACTTGAACCCGAACTCGAATTCGAACTCGACCTCGAATTCGAACTCGAACTCAAATTCGAACTGGAATTCAAACTCAAAGTCGAACTCGAGGTCGAAGTGAACTCGAATTCGAACTGGAACTCGAACGCAAAGTCGAAATCGAAGTCGAACTCGAATTCGAATTCGACCTCCAATTTGAACTCGAGGTCGAAGTGAACTCGAATTCGAACTCGAAATCGAACTGGAACTCGAACTCGAAGTCGAAATCAAAGTCGAACTCGAAGTTGAACTCGAAGTCGAAGTGAACTCAAAGTTGAACTCGAGGTCGAATTCGAAGTCGAAATCGAACTCGAACTCAAACTGGAAGTCGAACGAACTCGAAATTTAAGACAAGTTCTCAGTCGCACTCGGAATAGAAGTCGAATTCGAACTCAAAATCGAACTCGAAGTCGAACTGGAACGCGAACTCAAAGTCGAACTCGAAGTCGAAATCAACGTCGAAGTCGAAGTCGAACTCGAACTTGAACTCGAAGTCGAGCTCGACGTCGAACTCGAAGTCGATATCGAAGTCGAAATCGAAGTCGAACTCGAACTTGAAGTGAACTCGAAGTTGAACTCGAGGTCGAATTCGAAGTCGAAGTCGAACTCGAACGAACTGGAAGTCGAACTCAAACTCGAACTCGAAATTGAAGACGAATTCTCAGTCGCACTCGGAGTCGAAGTCGAATTCGAACTCAAAATCGAACTCGAAGTCGAACTGGAACGCGAACTCAAAGTCGAACTCGAAGTCGAAATCAACGTCGCAGTCGAAGTCGAACTCGAACTTGAACTCGAAGTCGAGCTCGACGTCGAACTCGAAGTCGATATCGAAGTCGAAATCGAAGTCGAACTCGAACTTGAACCCGAACTCGAATTCGAACTCAAAGTCGAACTCGAGGTCGAAGTGAACTCGAATTCGAACTGGAACTCGAACGCGAAGTCGAAATCGAAGTCGAACTCGAATTCGAAGTCGAAGTCGAACTGGAACTCGAACTCGAAGTCGAAATCAAAGTCGAACTCGAAGTCGAACTCGAAGTCGAACTCGCAGTCGAACTCGAGGGGTCAAACTCAAGGTCGAACTCAAACTCGAAGTGAACTCGAAGACAAACTCGAGGTCGAATTCGAAGTCGAAGTCGAAGTCGAACTCGAACTGGAAGTCGAACTCGAACTCGAACTCGACCTCAAAGTCGAACTCGAAATCGAACTCGAACCTGAACTCGAAGTCGAACTCGAGGAGGTCGAACTCGAACTTGAACCCGAACTCGAATTCGAACTCGACCTCGAATTCGAACTCGAACTCAAATTCGAACTGGAATTCAAACTCAAAGTCGAACTCGAGGTCGAAGTGAACTCGAATTCGAACTGGAACTCGAACGCAAAGTCGAAATCGAAGTCGAACTCGAATTCGAATTCGACCTCCAATTTGAACTCGAGGTCGAAGTGAACTCGAATTCGAACTCGAAATCGAACTGGAACTCGAACTCGAAGTCGAAATCAAAGTCGAACTCGAAGTTGAACTCGAAGTCGAAGTGAACTCAAAGTTGAACTCGAGGTCGAATTCGAAGTCGAAATCGAACTCGAACTCAAACTGGAAGTCGAACGAACTCGAAATTTAAGACAAGTTCTCAGTCGCACTCGGAATAGAAGTCGAATTCGAACTCAAAATCGAACTCGAAGTCGAACTGGAACGCGAACTCAAAGTCGAACTCGAAGTCGAAATCAACGTCGAAGTCGAAGTCGAACTCGAACTTGAACACGAAGTCAAGCTCGACGTCGAACTCGAAGTCGATATCGAAGTCGAAATTGAAGTCGAACTCGAATTCGAAGTCGAAGTCGAACTGGAACTCGAACTCGAAGCCGAAATCAAAGTCGAACTCGAGGGGTCAAACTCAAGGTCGAACTCAAACTCGAAGTGAACTCGAAGTCGAACTCGAGGTCGAAGTGAACTCGAAGTCGAACTCGAAGTCAAAATCGAAGTCGAACTCGAACGCGAACCCGAAATCGAGTTCGAACTCGAACTCAAATTCGAACTCGAATTCGAATTCGACCTCCAATAGGAACTCGAGGTGAACTCGAAGTCGAACTGGAAGTCGAATTCGAACTCGAAATTGAAGACGAATTCTCAGTCGGACTCGGAGTCGAATACGAACTCGAAATCGAACTTGAAGTCGAAATGGAACTGAACTCGTAGTCGAACTCGATGTCGAACTCGAGGTCGTACTGGAGGTCGACGTCGAACTCATACTGCAACTCGAACTCGAAGTGAAATCAAAGTCGAAGTCGTGGTCGAATCAAAGTCGAAGTCGAACACGAACTCGAACTCGAAGTCGAACTCGAAGTCGAACTCGCAGTCGAACTCGAGGGGTCAAACTCAAGGTCGAACTCAAACTCGAAGTGAACTCGAAGTCGAACTCGAAGTCAAAATCGAAGTCGAACTCGAACGCGAACGCGAAATCGAGTTCGAACTCGAACTCAAATTCGAACTCGAATTCGAATTCGACCTCCAATATGAACTCGAGGTCGAACTCGAACTCGAGGTGAACTCGAAGTCGAACTGGAAGTCGAATTCGAACTCGAAATTGAAGACGAATTCTCAGTCGGACTCGGAGTCGAATACGAACTCGAAATCGAACTTGAAGTCGAAATGGAACTGGAACTCGAAGTCAAAATCAAAGTCGAACTCGAAGTTGAACTCGAAGTCGAAGTGAACTCAAAGTTGAACTCGAGGTCGAATTCGAAGTCGAAATCGAACTCGAACTCAAACTGGAAGTCGAACGAACTCGAAATTTAAGACAAGTTCTCAGTCGCACTCGGAATAGAAGTCGAATTCGAACTCGAAATCGAACTCGAAGTCGAAATCGAAGTCGAACTCGAATTCGAATTCGACCTCCAATTTGAACTCGAAGTCGAACTCGAACTTGAAGTGAACTCGAAGTTGAACTCGAGGTCGAATTCGAAGTCGAAGTCGAACTCGAACGAACTGGAAGTCGAACTCGAACTCGAAATTGAAGACGAATTCTCAGTCGCACTCGGAGTCGAAGTCGAATTCGAACTCAAAATCGAACTCGAAGTCGAACTGGAACGCGAACTCAAAGTCGAACTCGAAGTCGAAATCAACGTCGAAGTCGAAGTCGAACTCGAACTTGAACTCGAAGTCGAATTCGAACTCGACCTCGAATTCGAACTCGAACTCAAATTCGAACTGGAATTCAAACTCAAAGTCGAACTCGAGGTCGAAGTGAACTCGAATTCGAACTGGAACTCGAACGCGAAGTCGAAATCGAAGTCGAACTCGAATTCGAATTCGACCTCCAATTTGAACTCGAGGTCGAACTCGAACTCGAAGTGAACTCGAGGTCGAAGTGAACTCGAATTCGAACTCGAAATCGAACTCGAAATCGAACTGGAACTCGAACTCGAAGTCGAAATCAAAGTCGAACTCGAAGTTGAACTCGAAGTCGAAGTGAACTCAAAGTTGAACTCGAGGTCGAATTCGAAGTCGAAGTCGAAGTCGAACTCGAACTGGAAGTCGAACTCGAACTCGAAATCGACCTCAAAGTCGAACTCGAAATCGAACTCGAACCCGAACTCGAAGTCGAACTCGAGGAGGTCGAATTCGAAGTCGAAGTCGAAGTCGATCTCGAACTGGAAGTCGAACTAGAACTCGAACTCGAAGTCGAAATCGAAGTCGAACTCGAATTCGAATTCGACCTCCAATTTGAACTCGAAGTTGAACTCGAGGTCGAATTCGAAGTCGAAGTCGAACTCGAACGAACTGGAAGTCGAACTCGAACTCGAAATTGAAGACGAATTCTCAGTCGCACTCGGAGTCGAAGTCGAATTCGAACTCAAAATCGAACTCGAAGTCGAACTGGAACGCGAACTCAAAGTCGAACTCGAAGTCGAAATCAACGTCGAAGTCGAAGTCGAACTCGAACTTGAACTCGAAGTCGAGCTCGACGTCGAACTCGAGGTCGATATCGAAGTCGAACTCGAACTTGAACCCGAACTCGAATTCGAACTCGACCTCGAATTCGAACTCGAACTCAAATTCGAACTGGAATTCAAACTCAAAGTCGAACTCGAGGTCGAAGTGAACTCGAATTCGAACTGGAACTCGAATGCGAAGTCGAAATCGAAGTCGAACTCGAATTCGACCTCCAATTTGAACTCGAGGTCGAACTCGAACTCGAAGTGAACTCGAGGTCGAACTCGAACTCGAAGTGAACTCGAGGTCGAAGTGAACTCGAATTCGAACTCGAAATCGAACTCGAAATCGAACTCGAACCCGAACTCGAAGTCGAACTCGAGGAGGTCGAATTCGAAGTCGAAGTCGAAGTCGATCTCGAACTGGAAGTCGAACTAGAACTCGAACTCGAAGTCGAAATCGAAGTCGAACTCGAATTCGAATTCGACCTCCAATTTGAACTCGAGGTCGAACTCGAACTCGAAGTGAACTCGAGGTCGAAGTGAACTCGAATTCGAACTCGAAATCGAACTCGAAATCGAACTGGAACTCGAACTCGAAGTCGAAATCAAAGTCGAACTCGAAGTCGAACTCGAAGTTGAACTCGAAGTCGAACTCGAGGGGTCAAACTCAAGGTCGAGCTCAAACTCGAAGTGAACTCGAAGACAAACTCGAGGTCGAATTCGAAGTCGAAGTCGAAGTCGAACTCGAACTGGAAGTCGAACTCGAACTCGAACTCGAACCTGAACTCGAAGTCGAACTCGAGGAGGTCGAACTCGAACTTGAACCCGAACTCGAATTCGAACTCGAACTCAAATTCGAACTGGAATTCAAACTCAAAGTCGAACTCGAGGTCGAAGTGAACTCGAATTCGAACTGGAACTCGAACGCGAAGTCGAAATCGAAGTCGAACTCGAATTCGAATTCGACCTCCAATTTGAACTCGAGGTCGAACTCGAACTCGAAGTGAACTCGAGGTCGAAGTGAACTCGAATTCGAACTCGAAATCGAACTCGAAATCGAACTGGAACTCGAACTCGAAGTCGAAATCAAAGTCGAACTCGAAGTTGAACTCGAAGTCGAAGTGAACTCAAAGTTGAACTCGAGGTCGAATTCGAAGTCGCAATCGAACTCGAACTCGAACTGGAAGTCGAACGAACTCGAAATTTAAGACAAGTTCTCAGTCGCACTCGGAATAGAAGTCGAATTCGAACTCGAAATCGAACTCGAAGTCGAAATCGAAGTCGAACTCGAATTCGAATTCGACCTCCAATTTGAACTCGAAGTCGAACTCGAACTTGAAGTGAACTCGAAGTTGAACTCGAGGTCGAATTCGAAGTCGAAGTCGAACTCGAACGAACTGGAAGTCGAACTCGAACTCGAACTCGAAATTGAAGACGAATTCTCAGTCGCACTCGGAGTCGAAGTCGAATTCGAACTCAAAATCGAACTCGAAGTCGAACTGGAACGCGAACTCAAAGTCGAACTCGAAGTCGAAATCAACGTCGCAGTCGAAGTCGAACTCGAACTTGAACTCGAAGTCGAGCTCGACGTCGAACTCGAAGTCGATATCGAAGTCGAACTCGAACTTGAACCCGAACTCGAATTCGAACTCAAAGTCGAACTCGAGGTCGAAGTGAACTCGAATTCGAACTGGAACTCGAACGCGAAGTCGAAATCGAAGTCGAACTCGAATTCGAAGTCGAAGTCGAACTGGAACTCGAACTCGAAGTCGAAATCAAAGTCGAACTCGAAGTCGAACTCGAAGTCGAACTCGCAGTCGAACTCGAGGGGTCAAACTCAAGGTCGAACTCAAACTCGAAGTGAACTCGAAGACAAACTCGAGGTCGAATTCGAAGTCGAAGTCGAAGTCGAACTCGAACTGGAAGTCGAACTCGAACTCGAACTCGACCTCAAAGTCGAACTCGAAATCGAACTCGAACCTGAACTCGAAGTCGAACTCGAGGAGGTCGAACTCGAACTTGAACCCGAACTCGAATTCGAACTCGACCTCGAATTCGAACTCGAACTCAAATTCGAACTGGAATTCAAACTCAAAGTCGAACTCGAGGTCGAAGTGAACTCGAATTCGAACTGGAACTCGAACGCGAAGTCGAAATCTCACTCGACCTCGAATTCGAACTCGAACTCAAATTCGAACTGGAATTCAAACTCAAAGTCGAACTCGAGGTCGAAGTGAACTCGAATTCGAACTGGAACTCGAATGCGAAGTCGAAATCGAAGTCGAACTCGAATTCGACCTCCAATTTGAACTCGAGGTCGAACTCGAACTCGAAGTGAACTCGAGGTCGAAGTGAACTCGAATTCGAACTCGAAATCGAACTCGAAATCGAACTCGAACCCGAACTCGAAGTCGAACTCGAGGAGGTCGAATTCGAAGTCGAAGTCGAAGTCGATCTCGAACTGGAAGTCGAACTAGAACTCGAACTCGAAGTCGAAATCGAAGTCGAACTCGAATTCGAATTCGACCTCCAATTTGAACTCGAGGTCGAACTCGAACTCGAAGTGAACTCGAGGTCGAAGTGAACTCGAATTCGAACTCGAAATCGAACTCGAAATCGAACTGGAACTCGAACTCGAAGTCGAAATCAAAGTCGAACTCGAAGTTGAACTCGAAGTCGAACTCGAGGGGTCAAACTCAAGGTCGAGCTCAAACTCGAAGTGAACTCGAAGACAAACTCGAGGTCGAATTCGAAGTCGAAGTCGAAGTCGAACTCGAACTGGAAGTCGAACTCGAACTCGAACTCGAACCTGAACTCGAAGTCGAACTCGAGGAGGTCGAACTCGAACTTGAACCCGAACTCGAATTCGAACTCGAACTCAAATTCGAACTGGAATTCAAACTCAAAGTCGAACTCGAGGTCGAAGTGAACTCGAATTCGAACTGGAACTCGAACGCGAAGTCGAAATCGAAGTCGAACTCGAATTCGAATTCGACCTCCAATTTGAACTCGAGGTCGAACTCGAACTCGAAGTGAACTCGAGGTCGAAGTGAACTCGAATTCGAACTCGAAATCGAACTCGAAATCGAACTGGAACTCGAACTCGAAGTCGAAATCAAAGTCGAACTCGAAGTTGAACTCGAAGTCGAAGTGAACTCAAAGTTGAACTCGAGGTCGAATTCGAAGTCGCAATCGAACTCGAACTCGAACTGGAAGTCGAACGAACTCGAAATTTAAGACAAGTTCTCAGTCGCACTCGGAATAGAAGTCGAATTCGAACTCGAAATCGAACTCGAAGTCGAACTCGAATTCGAATTCGACCTCCAATTTGAACTCGAAGTCGAACTCGAACTTGAAGTGAACTCGAAGTTGAACTCGAGGTCGAATTCGAAGTCGAAGTCGAACTCGAACGAACTGGAAGTCGAACTCGAACTCGAACTCGAAATTGAAGACGAATTCTCAGTCGCACTCGGAGTCGAAGTCGAATTCGAACTCAAAATCGAACTCGAAGTCGAACTGGAACGCGAACTCAAAGTCGAACTCGAAGTCGAAATCAACGTCGCAGTCGAAGTCGAACTCGAACTTGAACTCGAAGTCGAGCTCGACGTCGAACTCGAAGTCGATATCGAAGTCGAACTCGAACTTGAACCCGAACTCGAATTCGAACTCAAAGTCGAACTCGAGGTCGAAGTGAACTCGAATTCGAACTGGAACTCGAACGCGAAGTCGAAATCGAAGTCGAACTCGAATTCGAAGTCGAAGTCGAACTGGAACTCGAACTCGAAGTCGAAATCAAAGTCGAACTCGAAGTCGAACTCGAAGTCGAACTCGCAGTCGAACTCGAGGGGTCAAACTCAAGGTCGAACTCAAACTCGAAGTGAACTCGAAGACAAACTCGAGGTCGAATTCGAAGTCGAAGTCGAAGTCGAACTCGAACTGGAAGTCGAACTCGAACTCGAACTCGACCTCAAAGTCGAACTCGAAATCGAACTCGAACCTGAACTCGAAGTCGAACTCGAGGAGGTCGAACTCGAACTTGAACCCGAACTCGAATTCGAACTCGACCTCGAATTCGAACTCGAACTCAAATTCGAACTGGAATTCAAACTCAAAGTCGAACTCGAGGTCGAAGTGAACTCGAATTCGAACTGGAACTCGAACGCGAAGTCGAAATCTCACTCGACCTCGAATTCGAACTCGAACTCAAATTCGAACTGGAATTCAAACTCAAAGTCGAACTCGAGGTCGAAGTGAACTCGAATTCGAACTGGAACTCGAATGCGAAGTCGAAATCGAAGTCGAACTCGAATTCGACCTCCAATTTGAACTCGAGGTCGAACTCGAACTCGAAGTGAACTCGAGGTCGAAGTGAACTCGAATTCGAACTCGAAATCGAACTCGAAATCGAACTCGAACCCGAACTCGAAGTCGAACTCGAGGAGGTCGAATTCGAAGTCGAAGTCGAAGTCGATCTCGAACTGGAAGTCGAACTAGAACTCGAACTCGAAGTCGAAATCGAAGTCGAACTCGAATTCGAATTCGACCTCCAATTTGAACTCGAGGTCGAACTCGAACTCGAAGTGAACTCGAGGTCGAAGTGAACTCGAATTCGAACTCGAAATCGAACTCGAAATCGAACTGGAACTCGAACTCGAAGTCGAAATCAAAGTCGAACTCGAAGTTGAACTCGAAGTCGAACTCGAGGGGTCAAACTCAAGGTCGAGCTCAAACTCGAAGTGAACTCGAAGACAAACTCGAGGTCGAATTCGAAGTCGAAGTCGAAGTCGAACTCGAACTGGAAGTCGAACTCGAACTCGAACTCGAACCTGAACTCGAAGTCGAACTCGAACTCAAATTCGAACTGGAATTCAAACTCAAAGTCGAACTCGAGGTCGAAGTGAACTCGAGGTCGAATTCGAAGTCGCAATCGAACTCGAACTCGAACTGGAAGTCGAACGAACTCGAAATTTAAGACAAGTTCTCAGTCGCACTCGGAATAGAAGTCGAATTCGAACTCGAAATCGAACTCGAAGTCGAACTCGAATTCGAATTCGACCTCCAATTTGAACTCGAAGTCGAACTCGAACTTGAAGTGAACTCGAAGTTGAACTCGAGGTCGAATTCGAAGTCGAAGTCGAACTCGAACGAACTGGAAGTCGAACTCGAACTCGAACTCGAAATTGAAGACGAATTCTCAGTCGCACTCGGAGTCGAAGTCGAATTCGAACTCAAAATCGAACTCGAAGTCGAACTGGAACGCGAACTCAAAGTCGAACTCGAAGTCGAAATCAACGTCGCAGTCGAAGTCGAACTCGAACTTGAACTCGAAGTCGAGCTCGACGTCGAACTCGAAGTCGATATCGAAGTCGAACTCGAACTTGAACCCGAACTCGAATTCGAACTCAAAGTCGAACTCGAGGTCGAAGTGAACTCGAATTCGAACTGGAACTCGAACGCGAAGTCGAAATCGAAGTCGAACTCGAATTCGAAGTCGAAGTCGAACTGGAAATCGAACTCGAAGTCGAAATCAAAGTCGAACTCGAAGTCGAACTCGAAGTCGAACTCGCAGTCGAACTCGAGGGGTCAAACTCAAGGTCGAACTCAAACTCGAAGTGAACTCGAAGACAAACTCGAGGTCGAATTCGAAGTCGAAGTCGAAGTCGAACTCGAACTGGAAGTCGAACTCGAACTCGAACTCGACCTCAAAGTCGAACTCGAAATCGAACTCGAACCTGAACTCGAAGTCGAACTCGAGGAGGTCGAACTCGAACTTGAACCCGAACTCGAATTCGAACTCGACCTCGAATTCGAACTCGAACTCAAATTCGAACTGGAATTCAAACTCAAAGTCGAACTCGAGGTCGAAGTGAACTCGAATTCGAACTGGAACTCGAACGCGAAGTCGAAATCTCACTCGACCTCGAATTCGAACTCGAACTCAAATTCGAACTGGAATTCAAACTCAAAGTCGAACTCGAGGTCGAAGTGAACTCGAATTCGAACTGGAACTCGAATGCGAAGTCGAAATCGAAGTCGAACTCGAATTCGACCTCCAATTTGAACTCGAGGTCGAACTCGAACTCGAAGTGAACTCGAGGTCGAAGTGAACTCGAATTCGAACTCGAAATCGAACTCGAAATCGAACTCGAACCCGAACTCGAAGTCGAACTCGAGGAGGTCGAATTCGAAGTCGAAGTCGAAGTCGATCTCGAACTGGAAGTCGAACTAGAACTCGAACTCGAAGTCGAAATCGAAGTCGAACTCGAATTCGAATTCGACCTCCAATTTGAACTCGAGGTCGAACTCGAACTCGAAGTGAACTCGAGGTCGAAGTGAACTCGAATTCGAACTCGAAATCGAACTCGAAATCGAACTGGAACTCGAACTCGAAGTCGAAATCAAAGTCGAACTCGAAGTTGAACTCGAAGTCGAACTCGAGGGGTCAAACTCAAGGTCGAGCTCAAACTCGAAGTGAACTCGAAGACAAACTCGAGGTCGAATTCGAAGTCGAAGTCGAAGTCGAACTCGAACTGGAAGTCGAACTCGAACTCGAACTCGAACCTGAACTCGAAGTCGAACTCGAGGAGGTCGAACTCGAACTTGAACCCGAACTCGAATTCGAACTCGAACTCAAATTCGAACTGGAATTCAAACTCAAAGTCGAACTCGAGGTCGAAGTGAACTCGAATTCGAACTGGAACTCGAACGCGAAGTCGAAATCGAAGTCGAACTCGAATTCGAATTCGACCTCCAATTTGAACTCGAGGTCGAACTCGAACTCGAAGTGAACTCGAGGTCGAAGTGAACTCGAATTCGAACTCGAAATCGAACTCGAAATCGAACTGGAACTCGAACTCGAAGTCGAAATCAAAGTCGAACTCGAAGTTGAACTCGAAGTCGAAGTGAACTCAAAGTTGAACTCGAGGTCGAATTCGAAGTCGCAATCGAACTCGAACTCGAACTGGAAGTCGAACGAACTCGAAATTTAAGACAAGTTCTCAGTCGCACTCGGAATAGAAGTCGAATTCGAACTCGAAATCGAACTCGAAGTCGAACTCGAATTCGAATTCGACCTCCAATTTGAACTCGAAGTCGAACTCGAACTTGAAGTGAACTCGAAGTTGAACTCGAGGTCGAATTCGAAGTCGAAGTCGAACTCGAACGAACTGGAAGTCGAACTCGAACTCGAACTCGAAATTGAAGACGAATTCTCAGTCGCACTCGGAGTCGAAGTCGAATTCGAACTCAAAATCGAACTCGAAGTCGAACTGGAACGCGAACTCAAAGTCGAACTCGAAGTCGAAATCAACGTCGCAGTCGAAGTCGAACTCGAACTTGAACTCGAAGTCGAGCTCGACGTCGAACTCGAAGTCGATATCGAAGTCGAACTCGAACTTGAACCCGAACTCGAATTCGAACTCAAAGTCGAACTCGAGGTCGAAGTGAACTCGAATTCGAACTGGAACTCGAACGCGAAGTCGAAATCGAAGTCGAACTCGAATTCGAAGTCGAAGTCGAACTGGAACTCGAACTCGAAGTCGAAATCAAAGTCGAACTCGAAGTCGAACTCGAAGTCGAACTCGCAGTCGAACTCGAGGGGTCAAACTCAAGGTCGAACTCAAACTCGAAGTGAACTCGAAGACAAACTCGAGGTCGAATTCGAAGTCGAAGTCGAAGTCGAACTCGAACTGGAAGTCGAACTCGAACTCGAACTCGACCTCAAAGTCGAACTCGAAATCGAACTCGAACCTGAACTCGAAGTCGAACTCGAGGAGGTCGAACTCGAACTTGAACCCGAACTCGAATTCGAACTCGACCTCGAATTCGAACTCGAACTCAAATTCGAACTGGAATTCAAACTCAAAGTCGAACTCGAGGTCGAAGTGAACTCGAATTCGAACTGGAACTCGAACGCGAAGTCGAAATCTCACTCGACCTCGAATTCGAACTCGAACTCAAATTCGAACTGGAATTCAAACTCAAAGTCGAACTCGAGGTCGAAGTGAACTCGAATTCGAACTGGAACTCGAATGCGAAGTCGAAATCGAAGTCGAACTCGAATTCGACCTCCAATTTGAACTCGAGGTCGAACTCGAACTCGAAGTGAACTCGAGGTCGAAGTGAACTCGAATTCGAACTCGAAATCGAACTCGAAATCGAACTCGAACCCGAACTCGAAGTCGAACTCGAGGAGGTCGAATTCGAAGTCGAAGTCGAAGTCGATCTCGAACTGGAAGTCGAACTAGAACTCGAACTCGAAGTCGAAATCGAAGTCGAACTCGAATTCGAATTCGACCTCCAATTTGAACTCGAGGTCGAACTCGAACTCGAAGTGAACTCGAGGTCGAAGTGAACTCGAATTCGAACTCGAAATCGAACTCGAAATCGAACTGGAACTCGAACTCGAAGTCGAAATCAAAGTCGAACTCGAAGTTGAACTCGAAGTCGAACTCGAGGGGTCAAACTCAAGGTCGAGCTCAAACTCGAAGTGAACTCGAAGACAAACTCGAGGTCGAATTCGAAGTCGAAGTCGAAGTCGAACTCGAACTGGAAGTCGAACTCGAACTCGAACTCGAACCTGAACTCGAAGTCGAACTCGAGGAGGTCGAACTCGAACTTGAACCCGAACTCGAATTCGAACTCGAACTCAAATTCGAACTGGAATTCAAACTCAAAGTCGAACTCGAGGTCGAAGTGAACTCGAATTCGAACTGGAACTCGAACGCGAAGTCGAAATCGAAGTCGAACTCGAATTCGAATTCGACCTCCAATTTGAACTCGAGGTCGAACTCGAACTCGAAGTGAACTCGAGGTCGAAGTGAACTCGAATTCGAACTCGAAATCGAACTCGAAATCGAACTGGAACTCGAACTCGAAGTCGAAATCAAAGTCGAACTCGAAGTTGAACTCGAAGTCGAAGTGAACTCAAAGTTGAACTCGAGGTCGGATTCGAAGTCGAAGTCGAACTCAAACGACCTGGAAGTCGAACGCGAACTCGAACTCGAACTGGAAGTCGAACGAACTCGAAATTTAAGACAAGTTCTCAGTCGCACTCGGAATAGAAGTCGAATTCGAACTCGAAATCGAACTCGAAGTCGAAATCGAAGTCGAACTCGAATTCGAATTCGACCTCCAATTTGAACTCGAAGTCGAACTCGAACTTGAAGTGAACTCGAAGTTGAACTCGAGGTCGGATTCGAAGTCGAAGTCGAACTCAAACGACCTGGAAGTCGAACTCGAACTCGAACTCGAAATTGAAGACGAATTCTCAGTCGCACTCGGAGTCGAAGTCGAATTCGAACTCAAAATCGAACTCGAAGTCGAACTGGAACGCGAACTCAAAGTCGAACTCGAAGTCGAAATCAACGTCGAAGTCGAAGTCGAGCTCGACGTCGAACTCGAAGTCGATATCGAAGTCGAAATCGAAGTCGAACTCGAACTTGAACCCGAACTCGAATTCGAACTCGACCTCGAATTCGAACTCGAACTCAAATTCGAACTGGAATTCAAACTCAAAGTCGAACTCGAGGTCGAAGTGAACTCGAATTCGAACTGGAACTCGAACGCGAAGTCGAAATCGAAGTCGAACTCGAATTCGAATTCGACCTCCAATTTGAACTCGAGGTCGAACTCGAACTCGAAGTGAACTCGAGGTCGAAGTGAACTCGAATTCGAACTCGAAATCGAACTCGAAATCGAACTGGAACTCGAACTCGAAGTCGAAATGAAAGTCGAACTCGAAGTTGAACTCGAAGTCGAACTCGAGGGGTCAAACTCAAGGTCGAACTCAAACTCGAAGTGAACTCGAAGTCGAACTCGAAGTCAAAATCGAAGTCGAACTCGAACGCGAACCCGAAATCGAGTTCGAACTCGAACTCAAATTCGAACTCGAATTCGAATTCGACCTCCAATATGAACTCGAGATCGAACTCGAACTCGAGGTGAACTCGAAGTCGAACTGGAAGTCGAATTCGAACTCGAAATTGAAGACGAATTATCAGTCGGACTCGGAGTCGAATACGAACTCGAAATCGAACTTGAAGTCGAAATGGAACTCGAACTCGAAGTCGAAATCAAAGTCGAACTCGAAGTTGAACTCGAAGTCGAAGTGAACTCAAAGTTGAACTCGAGGTCGAATTCGAAGTCGAAATCGAACTCGAACTCAAACTGGAAGTCGAACGAACTCGAAATTTAAGACAAGTTCTCAGTCGCACTCGGAATAGAAGTCGAATTCGAACTCAAAATCGAACTCGAAGTCGAACTGGAACGCGAACTCAAAGTCGAACTCGAAGTCGAAATCAACGTCGAAGTCGAAGTCGAACTCGAACTTGAACACGAAGTCAAGCTCGACGTCGAACTCGAAGTCGATATCGAAGTCGAAATTGAAGTCGAACTCGAATTCGAAGTCGAAGTCGAACTGGAACTCGAACTCGAAGTCGAAATCAAAGTCGAACTCGAGGGGTCAAACTCAAGGTCGAACTCAAACTCGAAGTGAACTCGAAGTCGAACTCGAGGTCGAAGTGAACTCGAAGTCGAACTCGAAGTCAAAATCGAAGTCGAACTCGAACGCGAACCCGAAATCGAGTTCGAACTCGAACTCAAATTCGAACTCGAATTCCAATTCGACCTCCAATAGGAACTCGAGGTGAACTCGAAGTCGAACTGGAAGTCGAATTCGAACTCGAAATTGAAGACGAATTCTCAGTCGGACTCGGAGTCGAATACGAACTCGAAATCGAACTTGAAGTCGAAATGGAACTGAACTCGTAGTCGAACTCGATGTCGAACTCGAGGTCGTACTGGAGGTCGACGTCGAACTCATACTGCAACTCGAACTCGAAGTGAAATCAAAGTCGAAGTCGTGGTCGAATCAAAGTCGAAGTCGAACACGAACTCGAACTCGAAGTCGAACTCGAAGTCGAACTCGCAGTCGAACTCGAGGGGTCAAACTCAAGGTCGAACTCAAACTCGAAGTGAACTCGAAGTCGAACTCGAAGTCAAAATCGAAGTCGAACTCGAACGCGAACGCGAAATCGAGTTCGAACTCGAACACAAATTCGAACGCGAATTCGAATTCGACCTCCAATATGAACTCGAGGTCGAACTCGAACTCGAGGTGAACTCGAAGTCGAACTGGAAGTCGAATTCGAACTCGAAATTGAAGACGAATTCTCAGTCGGACTCGGAGTCGAATACGAACTCGAAATCGAACTTGAAGTCGAAATGGAACTGGAACTCGAAGTCAAAATCAAAGTCGAACTCGAAGTTGAACTCGAAGTCGAAGTGAACTCAAAGTTGAACTCGAGGTCGAATTCGAAGTCGAAATCGAACTCGAACTCAAACTGGAAGTCGAACGAACTCGAAATTTAAGACAAGTTCTCAGTCGCACTCGGAATAGAAGTCGAATTCGAACTCGAAATCGAACTCGAAGTCGAAATCGAAGTCGAACTCGAATTCGAATTCGACCTCCAATTTGAACTCGAAGTCGAACTCGAACTTGAAGTGAACTCGAAGTTGAACTCGAGGTCGAATTCGAAGTCGAAGTCGAACTCGAACGAACTGGAAGTCGAACTCGAACTCGAAATTGAAGACGAATTCTCAGTCGCACTCGGAGTCGAAGTCGAATTCGAACTCAAAATCGAACTCGAAGTCGAACTGGAACGCGAACTCAAAGTCGAACTCGAAGTCGAAATCAACGTCGAAGTCGAAGTCGAACTCGAACTTGAACTCGAAGTCGAGCTCGACGTCGAACTCGAGGTCGATATCGAAGTCGAACTCGAACTTGAACCCGAACTCGAATTCGAACTCGACCTCGAATTCGAACTCGAACTCAAATTCGAACTGGAATTCAAACTCAAAGTCGAACTCGAGGTCGAAGTGAACTCGAATTCGAACTGGAACTCGAATGCGAAGTCGAAATCGAAGTCGAACTCGAATTCGAATTCGACCTCCAATTTGAACTCGAGGTCGAACTCGAACTCGAAGTGAACTCGAGGTCGAAGTGAACTCGAATTCGAACTCGAAATCGAACTCGAAATCGAACTCGAACCCGAACTCGAAGTCGAACTCGAGGAGGTCGAATTCGAAGTCGAAGTCGAAGTCGATCTCGAACTGGAAGTCGAACTAGAACTCGAACTCGAAGTCGAAATCGAAGTCGAACTCGAATTCGAATTCGACCTCCAATTTGAACTCGAGGTCGAACTCGAACTCGAAGTGAACTCGAGGTCGAAGTGAACTCGAATTCGAACTCGAAATCGAACTCGAAATCGAACTGGAACTCGAACTCGAAGTCGAAATCAAAGTCGAACTCGAAGTTGAACTCGAAGTCGAACTCGAGGGGTCAAACTCAAGGTCGAACTCGAGGGGTCAAACTCAAGGTCGAACTCAAACTCGAAGTGAACTCGAAGACAAACTCGAGGTCGAATTCGAAGTCGAAGTCGAAGTCGAACTCGAAACTGGAAGTCGAACTCGAACTCGAACTCGAACCTGAACTCGAAGTCGAACTCGAGGAGGTCGAACTCGAACTTGAACCCGAACTCGAATTCGAACTCGAACTCAAATTCGAACTGGAATTCAAACTCAAAGTCGAACTCGAGGTCGAAGTGAACTCGAATTCGAACTGGAACTCGAACGCGAAGTCGAAATCGAAGTCGAACTCGAATTCGAATTCGACCTCCAATTTGAACTCGAGGTCGAACTCGAACTCGAAGTGAACTCGAGGTCGAAGTGAACTCGAATTCGAACTCGAAATCGAACTCGAAATCGAACTGGAACTCGAACTCGAAGTCGAAATCAAAGTCGAACTCGAAGTTGAACTCGAAGTCGAAGTGAACTCAAAGTTGAACTCGAGGTCGAATTCGAAGTCGAAATCGAACTCGAACTCGACCTGGAAGTCGAACGAACTCGAAATTTAAGACAAGTTCTCAGTCGCACTCGGAATAGAAGTCGAATTCGAACTCGAAATCGAACTCGAAGTCGAAATCGAAGTCGAACTCGAATTCGAATTCGACCTCCAATTTGAACTCGAAGTCGAACTCGAACTTGAAGTGAACTCGAAGTTGAACTCGAGGTCGAATTCGAAGTCGAAGTCGAACTCGAACGAACTGAAGTCGAACTCGAACTCGAACTCGAAATTGAAGACGAATTCTCAGTCGCACTCGGAGTCGAAGTCGAATTCGAACTCAAAATCGAACTCGAAGTCGAACTGGAACGCGAACTCAAAGTCGAACTCGAAGTCGAAATCAACGTCGAAGTCGAAGTCGAACTCGAACTTGAACTCGAAGTCGAGCTCGACGTCGAACTCGAAGTCGATATCGAAGTCGAAATCGAAGTCGAACTCGAACTTGAACCCGAACTGGAATTCAAACTCAAAGTCGAACTCGAGGTCGAAGTGAACTCGAATTCGAACTGGAACTCGAACGCGAAGTCGAACTCGCAGTCGAACTCGAGGGGGTCAAACTCAAGGTCGAACTCAAACTCGAAGTGAACTCGAAGACAAACTCGAGGTCGAAATTGAAGTCGAACTCGAATTCGAAGTCGAAGTCGAACTGGAACTCGAACTCGAAGTCGAAATCAAAGTCGAACTCGAGGGGTCAAACTCAAGGTCGAACTCAAACTCGAAGTGAACTCGAAGTCGAACTCGAGGTCGAAGTGAACTCGAAGTCGAACTCGAAGTCAAAATCGAAGTCGAACTCGAACGCGAACCCGAAATCGAGTTCGAACTCGAACTCAAATTCGAACTCGAATTCGAATTCGACCTCCAATAGGAACTCGAGGTGAACTCGAAGTCGAACTGGAAGTCGAATTCGAACTCGAAATTGAAGACGAATTCTCAGTCGGACTCGGAGTCGAATACGAACTCGAAATCGAACTTGAAGTCGAAATGGAACTGAACTCGTAGTCGAACTCGATGTCGAACTCGAGGTCGTACTGGAGGTCGACGTCGAACTCATACTGCAACTCGAACTCGAAGTGAAATCAAAGTCGAAGTCGTAGTCGAATCAAAGTCGAAGTCGAACACGAACTCGAACTCGAAGTCGAACTCGAAGTCGAACTCGCAGTCGAACTCGAGGGGTCAAACTCAAGGTCGAACTCAAACTCGAAGTGAACTCGAAGTCGAACTCGAAGTCAAAATCGAAGTCGAACTCGAACGCGAACGCGAAATCGAGTTCGAACTCGAACTCAAATTCGAACTCGAATTCGAATTCGACCTCCAATATGAACTCGAGGTCGAACTCGAACTCGAGGTGAACTCGAAGTCGAACTGGAAGTCGAATTCGAACTCGAAATTGAAGACGAATTCTCAGTCGGACTCGGAGTCGAATACGAACTCGAAATCGAACTTGAAGTCGAAATGGAACTGGAACTCGAAGTCAAAATCAAAGTCGAACTCGAAGTTGAACTCGAAGTCGAAGTGAACTCAAAGTTGAACTCGAGGTCGAATTCGAAGTCGAAATCGAACTCGAACTCAAACTGGAAGTCGAACGAACTCGAAATTTAAGACAAGTTCTCAGTCGCACTCGGAATAGAAGTCGAATTCGAACTCGAAATCGAACTCGAAGTCGAAATCGAAGTCGAACTCGAATTCGAATTCGACCTCCAATTTGAACTCGAAGTCGAACTCGAACTTGAAGTGAACTCGAAGTTGAACTCGAGGTCGAATTCGAAGTCGAAGTCGAACTCGAACGAACTGGAAGTCGAACTCGAACTCGAAATTGAAGACGAATTCTCAGTCGCACTCGGAGTCGAAGTCGAATTCGAACTCAAAATCGAACTCGAAGTCGAACTGGAACGCGAACTCAAAGTCGAACTCGAAGTCGAAATCAACGTCGAAGTCGAAGTCGAACTCGAACTTGAACTCGAAGTCGAGCTCGACGTCGAACTCGAGGTCGATATCGAAGTCGAACTCGAACTTGAACCCGAACTCGAATTCGAACTCGACCTCGAATTCGAACTCGAACTCAAATTCGAACTGGAATTCAAACTCAAAGTCGAACTCGAGGTCGAAGTGAACTCGAATTCGAACTGGAACTCGAATGCGAAGTCGAAATCGAAGTCGAACTCGAATTCGAATTCGACCTCCAATTTGAACTCGAGGTCGAACTCGAACTCGAAGTGAACTCGAGGTCGAAGTGAACTCGAATTCGAACTCGAAATCGAACTCGAAATCGAACTCGAACCCGAACTCGAAGTCGAACTCGAGGAGGTCGAATTCGAAGTCGAAGTCGAAGTCGATCTCGAACTGGAAGTCGAACTAGAACTCGAACTCGAAGTCGAAATCGAAGTCGAACTCGAATTCGAATTCGACCTCCAATTTGAACTCGAGGTCGAACTCGAACTCGAAGTGAACTCGAGGTCGAAGTGAACTCGAATTCGAACTCGAAATCGAACTCGAAATCGAACTGGAACTCGAACTCGAAGTCGAAATCAAAGTCGAACTCGAAGTTGAACTCGAAGTCGAACTCGAGGGGTCAAACTCAAGGTCGAACTCGAGGGGTCAAACTCAAGGTCGAACTCAAACTCGAAGTGAACTCGAAGACAAACTCGAGGTCGAATTCGAAGTCGAAGTCGAAGTCGAACTCGAACTGGAAGTCGAACTCGAACTCGAACTCGAACCTGAACTCGAAGTCGAACTCGAGGAGGTCGAACTCGAACTTGAACCCGAACTCGAATTCGAACTCGAACTCAAATTCGAACTGGAATTCAAACTCAAAGTCGAACTCGAGGTCGAAGTGAACTCGAATTCGAACTGGAACTCGAACGCGAAGTCGAAATCGAAGTCGAACTCGAATTCGAATTCGACCTCCAATTTGAACTCGAGGTCGAACTCGAACTCGAAGTGAACTCGAGGTCGAAGTGAACTCGAATTCGAACTCGAAATCGAACTCGAAATCGAACTGGAACTCGAACTCGAAGTCGAAATCAAAGTCGAACTCGAAGTTGAACTCGAAGTCGAAGTGAACTCAAAGTTGAACTCGAGGTCGAATTCGAAGTCGAAATCGAACTCGAACTCGACCTGGAAGTCGAACGAACTCGAAATTTAAGACAAGTTCTCAGTCGCACTCGGAATAGAAGTCGAATTCGAACTCGAAATCGAACTCGAAGTCGAAATCGAAGTCGAACTCGAATTCGAATTCGACCTCCAATTTGAACTCGAAGTCGAACTCGAACTTGAAGTGAACTCGAAGTTGAACTCGAGGTCGAATTCGAAGTCGAAGTCGAACTCGAACGAACTGGAAGTCGAACTCGAACTCGAACTCGAAATTGAAGACGAATTCTCAGTCGCACTCGGAGTCGAAGTCGAATTCGAACTCAAAATCGAACTCGAAGTCGAACTGGAACGCGAACTCAAAGTCGAACTCGAAGTCGAAATCAACGTCGAAGTCGAAGTCGAACTCGAACTTGAACTCGAAGTCGAGCTCGACGTCGAACTCGAAGTCGATATCGAAGTCGAAATCGAAGTCGAACTCGAACTTGAACCCGAACTGGAATTCAAACTCAAAGTCGAACTCGAGGTCGAAGTGAACTCGAATTCGAACTGGAACTCGAACGCGAAGTCGAACTCGCAGTCGAACTCGAGGGGTCAAACTCAAGGTCGAACTCAAACTCGAAGTGAACTCGAAGACAAACTCGAGGTCGAAATTGAAGTCGAACTCGAATTCGAAGTCGAAGTCGAACTGGAACTCGAACTCGAAGTCGAAATCAAAGTCGAACTCGAGGGGTCAAACTCAAGGTCGAACTCAAACTCGAAGTGAACTCGAAGTCGAACTCGAGGTCGAAGTGAACTCGAAGTCGAACTCGAAGTCAAAATCGAAGTCGAACTCGAACGCGAACCCGAAATCGAGTTCGAACTCGAACTCAAATTCGAACTCGAATTCGAATTCGACCTCCAATAGGAACTCGAGGTGAACTCGAAGTCGAACTGGAAGTCGAATTCGAACTCGAAATTGAAGACGAATTCTCAGTCGGACTCGGAGTCGAATACGAACTCGAAATCGAACTTGAAGTCGAAATGGAACTGAACTCGTAGTCGAACTCGATGTCGAACTCGAGGTCGTACTGGAGGTCGACGTCGAACTCATACTGCAACTCGAACTCGAAGTGAAATCAAAGTCGAAGTCGTAGTCGAATCAAAGTCGAAGTCGAACACGAACTCGAACTCGAAGTCGAACTCGAAGTCGAACTCGCAGTCGAACTCGAGGGGTCAAACTCAAGGTCGAACTCAAACTCGAAGTGAACTCGAAGTCGAACTCGAAGTCAAAATCGAAGTCGAACTCGAACGCGAACGCGAAATCGAGTTCGAACTCGAACTCAAATTCGAACTCGAATTCGAATTCGACCTCCAATATGAACTCGAGGTCGAACTCGAACTCGAGGTGAACTCGAAGTCGAACTGGAAGTCGAATTCGAACTCGAAATTGAAGACGAATTCTCAGTCGGACTCGGAGTCGAATACGAACTCGAAATCGAACTTGAAGTCGAAATGGAACTGGAACTCGAAGTCAAAATCAAAGTCGAACTCGAAGTTGAACTCGAAGTCGAAGTGAACTCAAAGTTGAACTCGAGGTCGAATTCGAAGTCGAAATCGAACTCGAACTCAAACTGGAAGTCGAACGAACTCGAAATTTAAGACAAGTTCTCAGTCGCACTCGGAATAGAAGTCGAATTCGAACTCGAAATCGAACTCGAAGTCGAAATCGAAGTCGAACTCGAATTCGAATTCGACCTCCAATTTGAACTCGAAGTCGAACTCGAACTTGAAGTGAACTCGAAGTTGAACTCGAGGTCGAATTCGAAGTCGAAGTCGAACTCGAACGAACTGGAAGTCGAACTCGAACTCGAAATTGAAGACGAATTCTCAGTCGCACTCGGAGTCGAAGTCGAATTCGAACTCAAAATCGAACTCGAAGTCGAACTGGAACGCGAACTCAAAGTCGAACTCGAAGTCGAAATCAACGTCGAAGTCGAAGTCGAACTCGAACTTCAACTCGAAGTCGAACTCGAACTCAAATTCGAACTGGAATTCAAACTCAAAGTCGAACTCGAGGTCGAAGTGAACTCGAATTCGAACTGGAACTCGAACGCGAAGTCGAAATCGAAGTCGAACTCGAATTCGAATTCGACCTCCAATTTGAACTCGAGGTCGAACTCGAACTCGAAGTGAACTCGAGGTCGAAGTGAACTCGAATTCGAACTCGAAATCGAACTCGAAATCGAACTGGAACTCGAACTCGAAGTCGAAATGAAAGTCGAACTCGAAGTTGAACTCGAAGTCGAATTCGAAGTCGAAATCGAACTCGAACTCGAACTGGAAGTCGAACGAACTCGAAATTTAAGACAAGTTCTCAGTCGCACTCGGAATAGAAGTCGAATTCGAACTCGAAATCGAACTCGAAGTCGAAATCGAAGTCGAACTCGAATTCGAATTCGACCTCCAATTTGAACTCGAAGTCGAATTCGAAGTCGAAGTCGAACTCGAAGTCGAACTCGAGGAGGTCGAATTCGAAGTCGAAGTCGAAGTCGATCTCGAACTGGAAGTCGAACTAGAACTCGAACTCGAAGTCGAAATCGAAGTCGAAATCGAAGTCGAACTCGAACTTGAACCCGAACTCGAATTCGAACTCGACCTCGAATTCGAACTCGAACTCAAATTCGAACTGGAATTCAAACTCAAAGTCGAACTGGAGGTCGAAGTGAACTCGAATTCGAACTGGAACTCGAACGCGAAGTCGAAATCGAAGTCGAACTCGAATTCGAATTCGACCTCCAATTTGAACTCGAGGTCGAACTCGAACTCGAAGTGAACTCGAGGTCGAAGTGAACTCGAATTCGAACTCGAAATCGAACTCGAAATCGAACTGGAACTCGAACTCGAAGTCGAAATGAAAGTCGAACTCGAAGTTGAACTCGAAGTCGAACTCGAGGGGTCAAACTCAAGGTCGAACTCAAACTCGAAGTGAACTCGAAGTCGAACTCGAAGTCAAAATCGAAGTCGAACTCGAACGCGAACCCGAAATCGAGTTCGAACTCGAACTCAAATTCGAACTCGAATTCGAATTCGACCTCCAATATGAACTCGAGATCGAACTCGAACTCGAGGTGAACTCGAAGTCGAACTGGAAGTCGAATTCGAACTCGAAATTGAAGACGAATTCTCAGTCGGACTCGGAGTCGAATACGAACTCGAAATCGAACTTGAAGTCGAAATGGAACTCGAACTCGAAGTCGAAATCAAAGTCGAACTCGAAGTTGAACTCGAAGTCGAAGTGAACTCAAAGTTGAACTCGAGGTCGAATTCGAAGTCGAAATCGAACTCGAACTCAAACTGGAAGTCGAACGAACTCGAAATTTAAGACAAGTTCTCAGTCGCACTCGGAATAGAAGTCGAATTCGAACTCAAAATCGAACTCGAAGTCGAACTGGAACGCGAACTCAAAGTCGAACTCGAAGTCGAAATCAACGTCGAAGTCGAAGTCGAACTCGAACTTGAACACGAAGTCAAGCTCGACGTCGAACTCGAAGTCGATATCGAAGTCGAAATTGAAGTCGAACTCGAATTCGAAGTCGAAGTCGAACTGGAACTCGAACTCGAAGCCGAAATCAAAGTCGAACTCGAGGGGTCAAACTCAAGGTCGAACTCAAACTCGAAGTGAACTCGAAGTCGAACTCGAGGTCGAAGTGAACTCGAAGTCGAACTCGAAGTCAAAATCGAAGTCGAACTCGAACGCGAACCCGAAATCGAGTTCGAACTCGAACTCAAATTCGAACTCGAATTCGAATTCGACCTCCAATAGGAACTCGAGGTGAACTCGAAGTCGAACTGGAAGTCGAATTCGAACTCGAAATTGAAGACGAATTCTCAGTCGGACTCGGAGTCGAATACGAACTCGAAATCGAACTTGAAGTCGAAATGGAACTGAACTCGTAGTCGAACTCGATGTCGAACTCGAGGTCGTACTGGAGGTCGACGTCGAACTCATACTGCAACTCGAACTCGAAGTGAAATCAAAGTCGAAGTCGTGGTCGAATCAAAGTCGAAGTCGAACACGAACTCGAACTCGAAGTCGAACTCGAAGTCGAACTCGCAGTCGAACTCGAGGGGTCAAACTCAAGGTCGAACTCAAACTCGAAGTGAACTCGAAGTCGAACTCGAAGTCAAAATCGAAGTCGAACTCGAACGCGAACGCGAAATCGAGTTCGAACTCGAACTCAAATTCGAACTCGAATTCGAATTCGACCTCCAATATGAACTCGAGGTCGAACTCGAACTCGAGGTGAACTCGAAGTCGAACTGGAAGTCGAATTCGAACTCGAAATTGAAGACGAATTCTCAGTCGGACTCGGAGTCGAATACGAACTCGAAATCGAACTTGAAGTCGAAATGGAACTGGAACTCGAAGTCAAAATCAAAGTCGAACTCGAAGTTGAACTCGAAGTCGAAGTGAACTCAAAGTTGAACTCGAGGTCGAATTCGAAGTCGAAATCGAACTCGAACTCAAACTGGAAGTCGAACGAACTCGAAATTTAAGACAAGTTCTCAGTCGCACTCGGAATAGAAGTCGAATTCGAACTCGAAATCGAACTCGAAGTCGAAATCGAAGTCGAACTCGAATTCGAATTCGACCTCCAATTTGAACTCGAAGTCGAACTCGAACTTGAAGTGAACTCGAAGTTGAACTCGAGGTCGAATTCGAATTCGAAGTCGAACTCGAACGAACTGGAAGTCGAACTCGAACTCGAAATTGAAGACGAATTCTCAGTCGCACTCGGAGTCGAAGTCGAATTCGAACTCAAAATCGAACTCGAAGTCGAACTGGAACGCGAACTCAAAGTCGAACTCGAAGTCGAAATCAACGTCGAAGTCGAAGTCGAACTCGAACTTGAACTCGAAGTCGAATTCGAACTCGACCTCGAATTCGAACTCGAACTCAAATTCGAACTGGAATTCAAACTCAAAGTCGAACTCGAGGTCGAAGTGAACTCGAATTCGAACTGGAACTCGAACGCGAAGTCGAAATCGAAGTCGAACTCGAATTCGAATTCGACCTCCAATTTGAACTCGAGGTCGAACTCGAACTCGAAGTGAACTCGAGGTCGAAGTGAACTCGAATTCGAACTCGAAATCGAACTCGAAATCGAACTGGAACTCGAACTCGAAGTCGAAATCAAAGTCGAACTCGAAGTTGAACTCGAAGTCGAAGTGAACTCAAAGTTGAACTCGAGGTCGAATTCGAAGTCGAAGTCGAAGTCGAACTCGAACTGGAAGTCGAACTCGAACTCGAACTCGACCTCAAAGTCGAACTCGAAATCGAACTCGAACCCGAACTCGAAGTCGAACTCGAGGAGGTCGAATTCGAAGTCGAAGTCGAAGTCGATCTCGAACTGGAAGTCGAACTAGAACTCGAACTCGAAGTCGAAATCGAAGTCGAACTCGAATTCGAATTCGACCTCCAATTTGAACTCGAAGTTGAACTCGAGGTCGAATTCGAAGTCGAAGTCGAACTCGAACGAACTGGAAGTCGAACTCGAACTCGAAATTGAAGACGAATTCTCAGTCGCACTCGGAGTCGAAGTCGAATTCGAACTCAAAATCGAACTCGAAGTCGAACTGGAACGCGAACTCAAAGTCGAACTCGAAGTCGAAATCAACGTCGAAGTCGAAGTCGAACTCGAACTTGAACTCGAAGTCGAGCTCGACGTCGAACTCGAAGTCGATATCGAAGTCGAAATCGAAGTCGAACTCAAATTCGAACTGGAATTCAAACTCAAAGTCGAACTCGAGGTCGAAGTGAACTCGAATTCGAACTGGAACTCGAACGCGAAGTCGAAATCTCACTCGACCTCGAATTCGAACTCGAACTCAAATTCGAACTGGAATTCAAACTCAAAGTCGAACTCGAGGTCGAAGTGAACTCGAATTCGAACTGGAACTCGAACGCGAAGTCGAAATCGAAGTCGAACTCGAATTCGAATTCGACCTCCAATTTGAACTCGAGGTCGAACTCGAACTCGAAGTGAACTCGAGGTCGAAGTGAACTCGAATTCGAACTCGAAATCGAACTCGAAATCGAATTCGACCTCCAATATGAACTCGAGGTCGAACTCGAACTCGAGGTGAACTCGAAGTCGAACTCGAACTCAAAATTGAAGACGAATTCTCAGTCGCACTCGGAGTCGAAGTCAAATTCGAACTCAAAATCGAACTCAAAATCGAACTCGAAGTCGAACTGGAACTCGAACACAAAGTCGAACTCGAAGTCGCACTCGAACTTCAACTCGAAGTCGAGCTCGACGTCGAACTCGAACTTGAACCCTAACTCGAATTCGCACTCGACCTCGAATTCGAACTAGAACTCAAATTCGAACTGGAATTCGAAGTCGAAGTCGAACTCGAGGTCGAAGTGAACTCGAATTCAAACTCGAAATCGAACTCGAAGTCGAACTGGAACCTGAAGTCGAAATCGAAGTCGAACTCGACCTCGAATTCGAACTCGAACTCAAATTCGAACTGGAACTCAAATTCGCACTCGAAGTCGAACTCGAACTCAAAATTGAAGACGAATTCTCAGTCGCACTCGGAGTCGAAGTCAAATTCGAACTCAAAATCGAACTTGAAGTCGAAATGGAACTGAACTCGAAGTCGAACTCGATGTCGAACTCGAGGTCGTACTGGAGGTCGACGTCGAACTCATACTGCAACTCGAACTCGAAGTGAAATCAAAGTCGAAGTCGTGGTCGAATCAAAGTCGAAGTCGAACACGAACTCGAACTCGAAGTCGAACTGGAAGTTGAATTCGAACTCGAAATTGAAGACGAATTCTCAGTCGGACTCGGAGTCGAATACGAACTCGAAATCGAACTTGAAGTCGAAATGGAACTGAACTCGAAGTCGAACTCGATGTCGAACTCGAGGTCGATATCGAAGTCGAAATCGAAGTCGAACTCGAACTTGAACCCGAACTGGAATTCAAACTCAAAGTCGAACTCGAGGTCGAAGTGAACTCGAATTCGAACTGGAACTCGAACGCGAAGTCGAAATCGAAGTCGAACTCGAATTCGAAGTCGAAGTCGAACTGGAACTCGAACTCAAAGTCGAGCTCGACGTCGAACTCGAAGTCGATATCGAAGTCGAACTCGAAGTCGAACTCGAACTTGAACCCGAACTCGAATTCGAACTCGACCTCGAATTCGAACTCGAACTCAAATTCGAACTGGAATTCAAACTCAAAGTCGAACTCGAGGTCGAAGTGAACTCGAATTCGAACTGGAACTCGAACGCGAAGTCGAAATCTCACTCGACCTCGAATTCGAACTCGAACTCAAATTCGAACTGGAATTCAAACTCAAAGTCGAACTCGAGGTCGAAGTGAACTCGAATTCGAACTGGAACTCGAACGCGAAGTCGAAATCTCACTCGACCTCGAATTCGAACTCGAACTCAAATTCGAACTGGAATTCAAACTCAAAGTCGAACTCGAGGTCGAAGTGAACTCGAATTCGAACTGGAACTCGAACGCGAAGTCGAAATCGAACTCGAACTCGAACTGGAAGTCGAACGAACTCGAAATTTAAGACAAGTTCTCAGTCGCACTCGGAATAGAAGTCGAATTCGAACTCGAAATCGAACTCGAAGTCGAAATCGAAGTCGAACTCGAATTCGAATTCGACCTCCAATTTGAACTCGAAGTCGAACTCGAACTTGAAGTGAACTCGAAGTTGAACTCGAGGTCGAATTCGAACTCGAAGTCGAACTCGATGTCGAACTCGAGGTCGTACTGGAGGTCGACGTCGAACTCATACTGCAACTCGAACTCGAAGTGAAATCAAAGTCGAAGTCGTGGTCGAATCAAAGTCGAAGTCGAACACGAACTCGAACTCGAAGTCGAACTGGAAGTTGAATTCGAACTCGAAATTGAAGACGAATTCTCAGTCGGACTCGGAGTCGAATACGAACTCGAAATCGAACTTGAAGTCGAAATGGAACTGAACTCGAAGTCGAACTCGATGTCGAACTCGAGGTCGATATCGAAGTCGAAATCGAAGTCGAACTCGAACTTGAACCCGAACTGGAATTCAAACTCAAAGTCGAACTCGAGGTCGAAGTGAACTCGAATTCGAACTGGAACTCGAACGCGAAGTCGAAATCGAAGTCGAACTCGAATTCGAAGTCGAAGTCGAACTGGAACTCGAACTCAAAGTCGAGCTCGACGTCGAACTCGAAGTCGATATCGAAGTCGAACTCGAAGTCGAACTCGAACTTGAACCCGAACTCGAATTCGAACTCGACCTCGAATTCGAACTCGAACTCAAATTCGAACTGGAATTCAAACTCAAAGTCGAACTCGAGGTCGAAGTGAACTCGAATTCGAACTGGAACTCGAACGCGAAGTCGAAATCTCACTCGACCTCGAATTCGAACTCGAACTCAAATTCGAACTGGAATTCAAACTCAAAGTCGAACTCGAGGTCGAAGTGAACTCGAATTCGAACTGGAACTCGAACGCGAAGTCGAAATCTCACTCGACCTCGAATTCGAACTCGAACTCAAATTCGAACTGGAATTCAAACTCAAAGTCGAACTCGAGGTCGAAGTGAACTCGAATTCGAACTGGAACTCGAACGCGAAGTCGAAATCGAACTCGAACTCGAACTGGAAGTCGAACGAACTCGAAATTTAAGACAAGTTCTCAGTCGCACTCGGAATAGAAGTCGAATTCGAACTCGAAATCGAACTCGAAGTCGAAATCGAAGTCGAACTCGAATTCGAATTCGACCTCCAATTTGAACTCGAAGTCGAACTCGAACTTGAAGTGAACTCGAAGTTGAACTCGAGGTCGAATTCGAAGTCGAAGTCGAACTCGAACGAACTGGAAGTCGAACTCGAACTCGAAATTGAAGACGAATTCTCAGTCGCACTCGGAGTCGAAGTCGAATTCGAACTCAAAATCGAACTCGAAGTCGAACTGGAACGCGAACTCAAAGTCGAACTCGAAGTCGAAATCAACGTCGAAGTCGAAGTCGAACTCGAACTTGAACTCGAAGTCGAGCTCGACGTCGAACTCGAAGTCGATATCGAAGTCGAAATCGAAGTCGAACTCGAACTTGAACCCGAACTCGAATTCGAACTCGACCTCGAATTCGAACTCGAACTCAAATTCGAACTGGAATTCAAACTCAAAGTCGAACTCGAGGTCGAAGTGAACTCGAATTCGAACTGGAACTCGAACGCGAAGTCGAAATCTCACTCGACCTCGAATTCGAACTCGAACTCAAATTCGAACTGGAATTCAAACTCAAAGTCGAACTCGAGGTCGAAGTGAACTCGAATTCGAACTGGAACTCGAACGCGAAGTCGAAATCGAAGTCGAACTCGAATTCGAAGTCGAAGTCGAACTGGAACTCGAACTCGAAGTCGAGCTCGACGTCGAACTCGAAGTCGATATCGAAGTCGAACTCGAAGTCGAACTCGAACTTGAACCCGAACTCGAATTCGAACTCGACCTCGAATTCGAACTCGAACTCAAATTCGAACTGGAATTCAAACTCAAAGTCGAACTCGAGGTCGAAGTGAACTCGAATTCGAACTGGAACTCGAACGCGAAGTCGAAATCTCACTCGACCTCGAATTCGAACTCGAACTCAAATTCGAACTGGAATTCAAACTCAAAGTCGAACTCGAGGTCGAAGTGAACTCGAATTCGAACTGGAACTCGAACGCGAAGTCGAAATCGAAGTCGAACTCGAATTCGAATTCGACCTCCAATTTGAACTCGAGGTCGAACTCGAACTCGAAGTGAACTCGAGGTCGAAGTGAACTCGAAATCGAACTCGAAATCGAACTCGAAATCGAACTGGAACTCGAACTCGAAGTCGAAATCAAAGTCGAACTCGAAGTTGAACTCGAAGTCGAAGTGAACTCAAAGTTGAACTCGAGGTCGAATTCGAAGTCGAAATCGAACTCAAAATTGAAGACGAATTCTCAGTCGCACTCGGAGTCGAAGTCAAATTCGAACTCAAAATCGAACTCAAAATCGAACTCGAAGTCGAACTGGAACTCGAACACAAAGTCGAACTCGAAGTCGCACTCGAACTTCAACTCGAAGTCGAGCTCGACGTCGAACTCGAACTTGAACCCGAACTCGAATTCGCACTCGACCTCGAATTCGAACTAGAACTCAAATTCGAACTGGAATTCGAAGTCGAAGTCGAACTCGAGGTCGAAGTGAACTCGAATTCGAACTCGAAATCGAACTCGAAGTCGAACTGGAACCTGAAGTCGAAATCGAAGTCGAACTCGACCTCGAATTCGAACTCGAACTCAAATTCGAACTGGAACTCAAATTCGCACTCGAAGTCGAACTCGAACTCAAAATTGAAGACGAATTCTCAGTCGCACTCGGAGTCGAAGTCAAATTCGAACTCAAAATCGAACTTGAAGTCGAAATGGAACTGAACTCGAAGTCGAACTCGATGTCGAACTCGAGGTCGTACTGGAGGTCGACGTCGAACTCATACTGCAACTCGAACTCGAAGTGAAATCAAAGTCGAAGTCGTGGTCGAATCAAAGTCGAAGTCGAACACGAACTCGAACTCGAAGTCGAACTGGAAGTTGAATTCGAACTCGAAATTGAAGACGAATTCTCAGTCGGACTCGGAGTCGAATACGAACTCGAAATCGAACTTGAAGTCGAAATGGAACTGAACTCGAAGTCGAACTCGATGTCGAACTCGAGGTCGATATCGAAGTCGAAATCGAAGTCGAACTCGAACTTGAACCCGAACTGGAATTCAAACTCAAAGTCGAACTCGAGGTCGAAGTGAACTCGAATTCGAACTGGAACTCGAACGCGAAGTCGAAATCGAAGTCGAACTCGAATTCGAAGTCGAAGTCGAACTGGAACTCGAACTCAAAGTCGAGCTCGACGTCGAACTCGAAGTCGATATCGAAGTCGAACTCGAAGTCGAACTCGAACTTGAACCCGAACTCGAATTCGAACTCGACCTCGAATTCGAACTCGAACTCAAATTCGAACTGGAATTCAAACTCAAAGTCGAACTCGAGGTCGAAGTGAACTCGAATTCGAACTGGAACTCGAACGCGAAGTCGAAATCTCACTCGACCTCGAATTCGAACTCGAACTCAAATTCGAACTGGAATTCAAACTCAAAGTCGAACTCGAGGTCGAAGTGAACTCGAATTCGAACTGGAACTCGAACGCGAAGTCGAAATCGAACTCGAACTCGAACTGGAAGTCGAACGAACTCGAAATTTAAGACAAGTTCTCAGTCGCACTCGGAATAGAAGTCGAATTCGAACTCGAAATCGAACTCGAAGTCGAAATCGAAGTCGAACTCGAATTCGAATTCGACCTCCAATTTGAACTCGAAGTCGAACTCGAACTTGAAGTGAACTCGAAGTTGAACTCGAGGTCGAATTCGAAGTCGAAGTCGAACTCGAACGAACTGGAAGTCGAACTCGAACTCGAAATTGAAGACGAATTCTCAGTCGCACTCGGAGTCGAAGTCGAATTCGAACTCAAAATCGAACTCGAAGTCGAACTGGAACGCGAACTCAAAGTCGAACTCGAAGTCGAAATCAACGTCGAAGTCGAAGTCGAACTCGAACTTGAACTCGAAGTCGAGCTCGACGTCGAACTCGAAGTCGATATCGAAGTCGAAATCGAAGTCGAACTCGAACTTGAACCCGAACTCGAATTCGAACTCGACCTCGAATTCGAACTCGAACTCAAATTCGAACTGGAATTCAAACTCAAAGTCGAACTCGAGGTCGAAGTGAACTCGAATTCGAACTGGAACTCGAACGCGAAGTCGAAATCTCACTCGACCTCGAATTCGAACTCGAACTCAAATTCGAACTGGAATTCAAACTCAAAGTCGAACTCGAGGTCGAAGTGAACTCGAATTCGAACTGGAACTCGAACGCGAAGTCGAAATCGAAGTCGAACTCGAATTCGAAGTCGAAGTCGAACTGGAACTCGAACTCGAAGTCGAGCTCGACGTCGAACTCGAAGTCGATATCGAAGTCGAACTCGAAGTCGAACTCGAACTTGAACCCGAACTCGAATTCGAACTCGACCTCGAATTCGAACTCGAACTCAAATTCGAACTGGAATTCAAACTCAAAGTCGAACTCGAGGTCGAAGTGAACTCGAATTCGAACTGGAACTCGAACGCGAAGTCGAAATCTCACTCGACCTCGAATTCGAACTCGAACTCAAATTCGAACTGGAATTCAAACTCAAAGTCGAACTCGAGGTCGAAGTGAACTCGAATTCGAACTGGAACTCGAACGCGAAGTCGAAATCGAAGTCGAACTCGAATTCGAATTCGACCTCCAATTTGAACTCGAGGTCGAACTCGAACTCGAAGTGAACTCGAGGTCGAAGTGAACTCGAAATCGAACTCGAAATCGAACTCGAAATCGAACTGGAACTCGAACTCGAAGTCGAAATCAAAGTCGAACTCGAAGTTGAACTCGAAGTCGAAGTGAACTCAAAGTTGAACTCGAGGTCGAATTCGAAGTCGAAATCGAACTCAAAATTGAAGACGAATTCTCAGTCGCACTCGGAGTCGAAGTCAAATTCGAACTCAAAATCGAACTCAAAATCGAACTCGAAGTCGAACTGGAACTCGAACACAAAGTCGAACTCGAAGTCGCACTCGAACTTCAACTCGAAGTCGAGCTCGACGTCGAACTCGAACTTGAACCCGAACTCGAATTCGCACTCGACCTCGAATTCGAACTAGAACTCAAATTCGAACTGGAATTCGAAGTCGAAGTCGAACTCGAGGTCGAAGTGAACTCGAATTCGAACTCGAAATCGAACTCGAAGTCGAACTGGAACCTGAAGTCGAAATCGAAGTCGAACTCGACCTCGAATTCGAACTCGAACTCAAATTCGAACTGGAACTCAAATTCGCACTCGAAGTCGAACTCGAACTCAAAATTGAAGACGAATTCTCAGTCGCACTCGGAGTCGAAGTCAAATTCGAACTCAAAATCGAACTTGAAGTCGAAATGGAACTGAACTCGAAGTCGAACTCGATGTCGAACTCGAGGTCGTACTGGAGGTCGACGTCGAACTCATACTGCAACTCGAACTCGAAGTGAAATCAAAGTCGAAGTCGTGGTCGAATCAAAGTCGAAGTCGAACACGAACTCGAACTCGAAGTCGAACTGGAAGTTGAATTCGAACTCGAAATTGAAGACGAATTCTCAGTCGGACTCGGAGTCGAATACGAACTCGAAATCGAACTTGAAGTCGAAATGGAACTGAACTCGAAGTCGAACTCGATGTCGAACTCGAGGTCGATATCGAAGTCGAAATCGAAGTCGAACTCGAACTTGAACCCGAACTGGAATTCAAACTCAAAGTCGAACTCGAGGTCGAAGTGAACTCGAATTCGAACTGGAACTCGAACGCGAAGTCGAAATCGAAGTCGAACTCGAATTCGAAGTCGAAGTCGAACTGGAACTCGAACTCAAAGTCGAGCTCGACGTCGAACTCGAAGTCGATATCGAAGTCGAACTCGAAGTCGAACTCGAACTTGAACCCGAACTCGAATTCGAACTCGACCTCGAATTCGAACTCGAACTCAAATTCGAACTGGAATTCAAACTCAAAGTCGAACTCGAGGTCGAAGTGAACTCGAATTCGAACTGGAACTCGAACGCGAAGTCGAAATCTCACTCGACCTCGAATTCGAACTCGAACTCAAATTCGAACTGGAATTCAAACTCAAAGTCGAACTCGAGGTCGAAGTGAACTCGAATTCGAACTGGAACTCGAACGCGAAGTCGAAATCTCACTCGACCTCGAATTCGAACTCGAACTCAAATTCGAACTGGAATTCAAACTCAAAGTCGAACTCGAGGTCGAAGTGAACTCGAATTCGAACTGGAACTCGAACGCGAAGTCGAAATCGAACTCGAACTCGAACTGGAAGTCGAACGAACTCGAAATTTAAGACAAGTTCTCAGTCGCACTCGGAATAGAAGTCGAATTCGAACTCGAAATCGAACTCGAAGTCGAAATCGAAGTCGAACTCGAATTCGAATTCGACCTCCAATTTGAACTCGAAGTCGAACTCGAACTTGAAGTGAACTCGAAGTTGAACTCGAGGTCGAATTCGAAGTCGAAGTCGAACTCGAACGAACTGGAAGTCGAACTCGAACTCGAAATTGAAGACGAATTCTCAGTCGCACTCGGAGTCGAAGTCGAATTCGAACTCAAAATCGAACTCGAAGTCGAACTGGAACGCGAACTCAAAGTCGAACTCGAAGTCGAAATCAACGTCGAAGTCGAAGTCGAACTCGAACTTGAACTCGAAGTCGAGCTCGACGTCGAACTCGAAGTCGATATCGAAGTCGAAATCGAAGTCGAACTCGAACTTGAACCCGAACTCGAATTCGAACTCGACCTCGAATTCGAACTCGAACTCAAATTCGAACTGGAATTCAAACTCAAAGTCGAACTCGAGGTCGAAGTGAACTCGAATTCGAACTGGAACTCGAACGCGAAGTCGAAATCTCACTCGACCTCGAATTCGAACTCGAACTCAAATTCGAACTGGAATTCAAACTCAAAGTCGAACTCGAGGTCGAAGTGAACTCGAATTCGAACTGGAACTCGAACGCGAAGTCGAAATCGAAGTCGAACTCGAATTCGAAGTCGAAGTCGAACTGGAACTCGAACTCGAAGTCGAGCTCGACGTCGAACTCGAAGTCGATATCGAAGTCGAACTCGAAGTCGAACTCGAACTTGAACCCGAACTCGAATTCGAACTCGACCTCGAATTCGAACTCGAACTCAAATTCGAACTGGAATTCAAACTCAAAGTCGAACTCGAGGTCGAAGTGAACTCGAATTCGAACTGGAACTCGAACGCGAAGTCGAAATCTCACTCGACCTCGAATTCGAACTCGAACTCAAATTCGAACTGGAATTCAAACTCAAAGTCGAACTCGAGGTCGAAGTGAACTCGAATTCGAACTGGAACTCGAACGCGAAGTCGAAATCGAAGTCGAACTCGAATTCGAATTCGACCTCCAATTTGAACTCGAGGTCGAACTCGAACTCGAAGTGAACTCGAGGTCGAAGTGAACTCGAAATCGAACTCGAAATCGAACTCGAAATCGAACTGGAACTCGAACTCGAAGTCGAAATCAAAGTCGAACTCGAAGTTGAACTCGAAGTCGAAGTGAACTCAAAGTTGAACTCGAGGTCGAATTCGAAGTCGAAATCGAACTCGAACTCGAACTCGAACTGGAAGTCGAACGCGAAGTCGAAATCGAAGTCGAACTCGAATTCGAAATCGAAGTCGAACTGGAACTCGAACTCGAAGTCGAACTCAAAGTCGAACTCGAAGTCGAACTCGCAGTCGAACTCGAGGGGTCAAACTCAAGGTCGAACTCAAACTCGAAGTGAACTCGAAGACAAACTCGAGGTCGAATTCGAAGTCGAAGTCGAAGTCGAACTCGAACTGGAAGTCGAACTAGAACTCGAACTCGAAGTCGAAATCGAAGTCGAAGTTGAACTCGAAGTCGAAGTGAACTCAAAGTTGAACTCGAGGTCGAATTCGAAGTCGAAGTGAACTCGAGTTCGAAGTGAACTCGAATTCGAACTCGAAATCGAACTCGAAATCGAACTGGAACTCGAACTCGAAGTCGAAATCAAAGTCGAACTCGAAGTTGAACTCGAAGTCGAAGTGAACTCAAAGTTGAACTCGAGGTCGAATTCGAAGTCGAAATCGAACTCGAACTCGAACTGGAAGTCGAACGAACTCGAAATTTAAGACAAGTTCTCAGTCGCACTCGGAATAGAAGTCGAATTCGAACTCGAAATCGAACTCGAAGTCGAAATCGAAGTCGAACTCGAATTCGAATTCGACCTCCAATTTGAACTCGAAGTCGAACTCGAACTTGAAGTGAACTCGAAGTTGAACTCGAGGTCGAATTCGAACTCGAAGTGAACTCGAGGTCGAAGTGAACTCGAATTCGAACTCGAAATCGAACTCGAAATCGAACTGGAACTCGAACGAACTCGAAATTTAAGACAAGTTCTCAGTCGCACTCGGAATAGAAGTCGAATTCGAACTCGAAATCGAACTCGAAGTCGAACTGGAACGCGAACTCAAAGTCGAACTCGAAGTCGAAATCAACGTCGAAGTCGAAGTCGAACTCGAACTTGAACTCGAAGTCGAGCTCGACGTCGAACTCGAAGTCGATATCGAAGTCGAAATCGAAGTCGAACTCGAACTTGAACCCGAACTCGAATTCGAACTCGACCTCGAATTCGAACTCGAACTCAAATTCGAACTGGAATTCAAACTCAAAGTCGAACTCGAGGTCGAAGTGAACTCGAATTCGAACTGGAACTCGAACGCGAAGTCGAAATCTCACTCGACCTCGAATTCGAACTCGAACTCAAATTCGAACTGGAATTCAAACTCAAAGTCGAACTCGAGGTCGAAGTGAACTCGAATTCGAACTGGAACTCGAACGCGAAGTCGAAATCTCACTCGACCTCGAATTCGAACTCGAACTCAAATTCGAACTGGAATTCAAACTCAAAGTCGAACTCGAGGTCGAAGTGAACTCGAATTCGAACTGGAACTCGAACGCGAAGTCGAAATCGAACTCGAACTCGAACTGGAAGTCGAACGAACTCGAAATTTAAGACAAGTTCTCAGTCGCACTCGGAATAGAAGTCGAATTCGAACTCGAAATCGAACTCGAAGTCGAAATCGAAGTCGAACTCGAATTCGAATTCGACCTCCAATTTGAACTCGAAGTCGAACTCGAACTTGAAGTGAACTCGAAGTTGAACTCGAGGTCGAATTCGAAGTCGAAGTCGAACTCGAACGAACTGGAAGTCGAACTCGAACTCGAAATTGAAGACGAATTCTCAGTCGCACTCGGAGTCGAAGTCGAATTCGAACTCAAAATCGAACTCGAAGTCGAACTGGAACGCGAACTCAAAGTCGAACTCGAAGTCGAAATCAACGTCGAAGTCGAAGTCGAACTCGAACTTGAACTCGAAGTCGAGCTCGACGTCGAACTCGAAGTCGATATCGAAGTCGAAATCGAAGTCGAACTCGAACTTGAACCCGAACTCGAATTCGAACTCGACCTCGAATTCGAACTCGAACTCAAATTCGAACTGGAATTCAAACTCAAAGTCGAACTCGAGGTCGAAGTGAACTCGAATTCGAACTGGAACTCGAACGCGAAGTCGAAATCTCACTCGACCTCGAATTCGAACTCGAACTCAAATTCGAACTGGAATTCAAACTCAAAGTCGAACTCGAGGTCGAAGTGAACTCGAATTCGAACTGGAACTCGAACGCGAAGTCGAAATCGAAGTCGAACTCGAATTCGAAGTCGAAGTCGAACTGGAACTCGAACTCGAAGTCGAGCTCGACGTCGAACTCGAAGTCGATATCGAAGTCGAACTCGAAGTCGAACTCGAACTTGAACCCGAACTCGAATTCGAACTCGACCTCGAATTCGAACTCGAACTCAAATTCGAACTGGAATTCAAACTCAAAGTCGAACTCGAGGTCGAAGTGAACTCGAATTCGAACTGGAACTCGAACGCGAAGTCGAAATCTCACTCGACCTCGAATTCGAACTCGAACTCAAATTCGAACTGGAATTCAAACTCAAAGTCGAACTCGAGGTCGAAGTGAACTCGAATTCGAACTGGAACTCGAACGCGAAGTCGAAATCGAAGTCGAACTCGAATTCGAATTCGACCTCCAATTTGAACTCGAGGTCGAACTCGAACTCGAAGTGAACTCGAGGTCGAAGTGAACTCGAAATCGAACTCGAAATCGAACTCGAAATCGAACTGGAACTCGAACTCGAAGTCGAAATCAAAGTCGAACTCGAAGTTGAACTCGAAGTCGAAGTGAACTCAAAGTTGAACTCGAGGTCGAATTCGAAGTCGAAATCGAACTCGAACTCGAACTCGAACTGGAAGTCGAACGCGAAGTCGAAATCGAAGTCGAACTCGAATTCGAAATCGAAGTCGAACTGGAACTCGAACTCGAAGTCGAACTCAAAGTCGAACTCGAAGTCGAACTCGCAGTCGAACTCGAGGGGTCAAACTCAAGGTCGAACTCAAACTCGAAGTGAACTCGAAGACAAACTCGAGGTCGAATTCGAAGTCGAAGTCGAAGTCGAACTCGAACTGGAAGTCGAACTAGAACTCGAACTCGAAGTCGAAATCGAAGTCGAAGTTGAACTCGAAGTCGAAGTGAACTCAAAGTTGAACTCGAGGTCGAATTCGAAGTCGAAGTGAACTCGAGTTCGAAGTGAACTCGAATTCGAACTCGAAATCGAACTCGAAATCGAACTGGAACTCGAACTCGAAGTCGAAATCAAAGTCGAACTCGAAGTTGAACTCGAAGTCGAAGTGAACTCAAAGTTGAACTCGAGGTCGAATTCGAAGTCGAAATCGAACTCGAACTCGAACTGGAAGTCGAACGAACTCGAAATTTAAGACAAGTTCTCAGTCGCACTCGGAATAGAAGTCGAATTCGAACTCGAAATCGAACTCGAAGTCGAAATCGAAGTCGAACTCGAATTCGAATTCGACCTCCAATTTGAACTCGAAGTCGAACTCGAACTTGAAGTGAACTCGAAGTTGAACTCGAGGTCGAATTCGAACTCGAAGTGAACTCGAGGTCGAAGTGAACTCGAATTCGAACTCGAAATCGAACTCGAAATCGAACTGGAACTCGAACGAACTCGAAATTTAAGACAAGTTCTCAGTCGCACTCGGAATAGAAGTCGAATTCGAACTCGAAATCGAACTCGAAGTCGAACTGGAACGCGAACTCAAAGTCGAACTCGAAGTCGAAATCAACGTCGAAGTCGAAGTCGAACTCGAACTTGAACTCGAAGTCGAGCTCGACGTCGAACTCGAAGTCGATATCGAAGTCGAAATCGAAGTCGAACTCGAACTTGAACCCGAACTCGAATTCGAACTCGACCTCGAATTCGAACTCGAACTCAAATTCGAACTGGAATTCAAACTCAAAGTCGAACTCGAGGTCGAAGTGAACTCGAATTCGAACTGGAACTCGAACGCGAAGTCGAAATCTCACTCGACCTCGAATTCGAACTCGAACTCAAATTCGAACTGGAATTCAAACTCAAAGTCGAACTCGAGGTCGAAGTGAACTCGAATTCGAACTGGAACTCGAACGCGAAGTCGAAATCTCACTCGACCTCGAATTCGAACTCGAACTCAAATTCGAACTGGAATTCAAACTCAAAGTCGAACTCGAGGTCGAAGTGAACTCGAATTCGAACTGGAACTCGAACGCGAAGTCGAAATCGAACTCGAACTCGAACTGGAAGTCGAACGAACTCGAAATTTAAGACAAGTTCTCAGTCGCACTCGGAATAGAAGTCGAATTCGAACTCGAAATCGAACTCGAAGTCGAAATCGAAGTCGAACTCGAATTCGAATTCGACCTCCAATTTGAACTCGAAGTCGAACTCGAACTTGAAGTGAACTCGAAGTTGAACTCGAGGTCGAATTCGAAGTCGAAGTCGAACTCGAACGAACTGGAAGTCGAACTCGAACTCGAAATTGAAGACGAATTCTCAGTCGCACTCGGAGTCGAAGTCGAATTCGAACTCAAAATCGAACTCGAAGTCGAACTGGAACGCGAACTCAAAGTCGAACTCGAAGTCGAAATCAACGTCGAAGTCGAAGTCGAACTCGAACTTGAACTCGAAGTCGAGCTCGACGTCGAACTCGAAGTCGATATCGAAGTCGAAATCGAAGTCGAACTCGAACTTGAACCCGAACTCGAATTCGAACTCGACCTCGAATTCGAACTCGAACTCAAATTCGAACTGGAATTCAAACTCAAAGTCGAACTCGAGGTCGAAGTGAACTCGAATTCGAACTGGAACTCGAACGCGAAGTCGAAATCTCACTCGACCTCGAATTCGAACTCGAACTCAAATTCGAACTGGAATTCAAACTCAAAGTCGAACTCGAGGTCGAAGTGAACTCGAATTCGAACTGGAACTCGAACGCGAAGTCGAAATCGAAGTCGAACTCGAATTCGAAGTCGAAGTCGAACTGGAACTCGAACTCGAAGTCGAGCTCGACGTCGAACTCGAAGTCGATATCGAAGTCGAACTCGAAGTCGAACTCGAACTTGAACCCGAACTCGAATTCGAACTCGACCTCGAATTCGAACTCGAACTCAAATTCGAACTGGAATTCAAACTCAAAGTCGAACTCGAGGTCGAAGTGAACTCGAATTCGAACTGGAACTCGAACGCGAAGTCGAAATCTCACTCGACCTCGAATTCGAACTCGAACTCAAATTCGAACTGGAATTCAAACTCAAAGTCGAACTCGAGGTCGAAGTGAACTCGAATTCGAACTGGAACTCGAACGCGAAGTCGAAATCGAAGTCGAACTCGAATTCGAATTCGACCTCCAATTTGAACTCGAGGTCGAACTCGAACTCGAAGTGAACTCGAGGTCGAAGTGAACTCGAAATCGAACTCGAAATCGAACTCGAAATCGAACTGGAACTCGAACTCGAAGTCGAAATCAAAGTCGAACTCGAAGTTGAACTCGAAGTCGAAGTGAACTCAAAGTTGAACTCGAGGTCGAATTCGAAGTCGAAATCGAACTCGAACTCGAACTCGAACTGGAAGTCGAACGCGAAGTCGAAATCGAAGTCGAACTCGAATTCGAAATCGAAGTCGAACTGGAACTCGAACTCGAAGTCGAACTCAAAGTCGAACTCGAAGTCGAACTCGCAGTCGAACTCGAGGGGTCAAACTCAAGGTCGAACTCAAACTCGAAGTGAACTCGAAGACAAACTCGAGGTCGAATTCGAAGTCGAAGTCGAAGTCGAACTCGAACTGGAAGTCGAACTAGAACTCGAACTCGAAGTCGAAATCGAAGTCGAAGTTGAACTCGAAGTCGAAGTGAACTCAAAGTTGAACTCGAGGTCGAATTCGAAGTCGAAGTGAACTCGAGTTCGAAGTGAACTCGAATTCGAACTCGAAATCGAACTCGAAATCGAACTGGAACTCGAACTCGAAGTCGAAATCAAAGTCGAACTCGAAGTTGAACTCGAAGTCGAAGTGAACTCAAAGTTGAACTCGAGGTCGAATTCGAAGTCGAAATCGAACTCGAACTCGAACTGGAAGTCGAACGAACTCGAAATTTAAGACAAGTTCTCAGTCGCACTCGGAATAGAAGTCGAATTCGAACTCGAAATCGAACTCGAAGTCGAAATCGAAGTCGAACTCGAATTCGAATTCGACCTCCAATTTGAACTCGAAGTCGAACTCGAACTTGAAGTGAACTCGAAGTTGAACTCGAGGTCGAATTCGAACTCGAAGTGAACTCGAGGTCGAAGTGAACTCGAATTCGAACTCGAAATCGAACTCGAAATCGAACTGGAACTCGAACGAACTCGAAATTTAAGACAAGTTCTCAGTCGCACTCGGAATAGAAGTCGAATTCGAACTCGAAATCGAACTCGAAGTCGAACTGGAACGCGAACTCAAAGTCGAACTCGAAGTCGAAATCAACGTCGAAGTCGAAGTCGAACTCGAACTTGAACTCGAAGTCGAGCTCGACGTCGAACTCGAAGTCGATATCGAAGTCGAAATCGAAGTCGAACTCGAACTTGAACCCGAACTCGAATTCGAACTCGACCTCGAATTCGAACTCGAACTCAAATTCGAACTGGAATTCAAACTCAAAGTCGAACTCGAGGTCGAAGTGAACTCGAATTCGAACTGGAACTCGAACGCGAAGTCGAAATCTCACTCGACCTCGAATTCGAACTCGAACACAAATTCGAACTGGAATTCAAACTCAAAGTCGAACTCGAGGTCGAAGTGAACTCGAATTCGAACTGGAACTCGAACGCGAAGTCGAAATCTCACTCGACCTCGAATTCGAACTCGAACTCAAATTCGAACTGGAATTCAAACTCAAAGTCGAACTCGAGGTCGAAGTGAACTCGAATTCGAACTGGAACTCGAACGCGAAGTCGAAATCGAACTCGAACTCGAACTGGAAGTCGAACGAACTCGAAATTTAAGACAAGTTCTCAGTCGCACTCGGAATAGAAGTCGAATTCGAACTCGAAATCGAACTCGAAGTCGAAATCGAAGTCGAACTCGAATTCGAATTCGACCTCCAATTTGAACTCGAAGTCGAACTCGAACTTGAAGTGAACTCGAAGTTGAACTCGAGGTCGAATTCGAAGTCGAAGTCGAACTCGAACGAACTGGAAGTCGAACTCGAACTCGAAATTGAAGACGAATTCTCAGTCGCACTCGGAGTCGAAGTCGAATTCGAACTCAAAATCGAACTCGAAGTCGAACTGGAACGCGAACTCAAAGTCGAACTCGAAGTCGAAATCAACGTCGAAGTCGAAGTCGAACTCGAACTTGAACTCGAAGTCGAGCTCGACGTCGAACTCGAAGTCGATATCGAAGTCGAAATCGAAGTCGAACTCGAACTTGAACCCGAACTCGAATTCGAACTCGACCTCGAATTCGAACTCGAACTCAAATTCGAACTGGAATTCAAACTCAAAGTCGAACTCGAGGTCGAAGTGAACTCGAATTCGAACTGGAACTCGAACGCGAAGTCGAAATCTCACTCGACCTCGAATTCGAACTCGAACTCAAATTCGAACTGGAATTCAAACTCAAAGTCGAACTCGAGGTCGAAGTGAACTCGAATTCGAACTGGAACTCGAACGCGAAGTCGAAATCGAAGTCGAACTCGAATTCGAAGTCGAAGTCGAACTGGAACTCGAACTCGAAGTCGAGCTCGACGTCGAACTCGAAGTCGATATCGAAGTCGAACTCGAAGTCGAACTCGAACTTGAACCCGAACTCGAATTCGAACTCGACCTCGAATTCGAACTCGAACTCAAATTCGAACTGGAATTCAAACTCAAAGTCGAACTCGAGGTCGAAGTGAACTCGAATTCGAACTGGAACTCGAACGCGAAGTCGAAATCTCACTCGACCTCGAATTCGAACTCGAACTCAAATTCGAACTGGAATTCAAACTCAAAGTCGAACTCGAGGTCGAAGTGAACTCGAATTCGAACTGGAACTCGAACGCGAAGTCGAAATCGAAGTCGAACTCGAATTCGAATTCGACCTCCAATTTGAACTCGAGGTCGAACTCGAACTCGAAGTGAACTCGAGGTCGAAGTGAACTCGAAATCGAACTCGAAATCGAACTCGAAATCGAACTGGAACTCGAACTCGAAGTCGAAATCAAAGTCGAACTCGAAGTTGAACTCGAAGTCGAAGTGAACTCAAAGTTGAACTCGAGGTCGAATTCGAAGTCGAAATCGAACTCGAACTCGAACTCGAACTGGAAGTCGAACGCGAAGTCGAAATCGAAGTCGAACTCGAATTCGAAATCGAAGTCGAACTGGAACTCGAACTCGAAGTCGAACTCAAAGTCGAACTCGAAGTCGAACTCGCAGTCGAACTCGAGGGGTCAAACTCAAGGTCGAACTCAAACTCGAAGTGAACTCGAAGACAAACTCGAGGTCGAATTCGAAGTCGAAGTCGAAGTCGAACTCGAACTGGAAGTCGAACTAGAACTCGAACTCGAAGTCGAAATCGAAGTCGAAGTTGAACTCGAAGTCGAAGTGAACTCAAAGTTGAACTCGAGGTCGAATTCGAAGTCGAAGTGAACTCGAGTTCGAAGTGAACTCGAATTCGAACTCGAAATCGAACTCGAAATCGAACTGGAACTCGAACTCGAAGTCGAAATCAAAGTCGAACTCGAAGTTGAACTCGAAGTCGAAGTGAACTCAAAGTTGAACTCGAGGTCGAATTCGAAGTCGAAATCGAACTCGAACTCGAACTGGAAGTCGAACGAACTCGAAATTTAAGACAAGTTCTCAGTCGCACTCGGAATAGAAGTCGAATTCGAACTCGAAATCGAACTCGAAGTCGAAATCGAAGTCGAACTCGAATTCGAATTCGACCTCCAATTTGAACTCGAAGTCGAACTCGAACTTGAAGTGAACTCGAAGTTGAACTCGAGGTCGAATTCGAACTCGAAGTGAACTCGAGGTCGAAGTGAACTCGAATTCGAACTCGAAATCGAACTCGAAATCGAACTGGAACTCGAACGAACTCGAAATTTAAGACAAGTTCTCAGTCGCACTCGGAATAGAAGTCGAATTCGAACTCGAAATCGAACTCGAAGTCGAACTGGAACGCGAACTCAAAGTCGAACTCGAAGTCGAAATCAACGTCGAAGTCGAAGTCGAACTCGAACTTGAACTCGAAGTCGAGCTCGACGTCGAACTCGAAGTCGATATCGAAGTCGAAATCGAAGTCGAACTCGAACTTGAACCCGAACTCGAATTCGAACTCGACCTCGAATTCGAACTCGAACTCAAATTCGAACTGGAATTCAAACTCAAAGTCGAACTCGAGGTCGAAGTGAACTCGAATTCGAACTGGAACTCGAACGCGAAGTCGAAATCTCACTCGACCTCGAATTCGAACTCGAACTCAAATTCGAACTGGAATTCAAACTCAAAGTCGAACTCGAGGTCGAAGTGAACTCGAATTCGAACTGGAACTCGAACGCGAAGTCGAAATCGAACTCGAACTCGAACTGGAAGTCGAACGAACTCGAAATTTAAGACAAGTTCTCAGTCGCACTCGGAATAGAAGTCGAATTCGAACTCGAAATCGAACTCGAAGTCGAAATCGAAGTCGAACTCGAATTCGAATTCGACCTCCAATTTGAACTCGAAGTCGAACTCGAACTTGAAGTGAACTCGAAGTTGAACTCGAGGTCGAATTCGAAGTCGAAGTCGAACTCGAACGAACTGGAAGTCGAACTCGAACTCGAAATTGAAGACGAATTCTCAGTCGCACTCGGAGTCGAAGTCGAATTCGAACTCAAAATCGAACTCGAAGTCGAACTGGAACGCGAACTCAAAGTCGAACTCGAAGTCGAAATCAACGTCGAAGTCGAAGTCGAACTCGAACTTGAACTCGAAGTCGAGCTCGACGTCGAACTCGAAGTCGATATCGAAGTCGAAATCGAAGTCGAACTCGAACTTGAACCCGAAGTCGAATTCGAACTCGACCTCGAATTCGAACTCGAACTCAAATTCGAACTGGAATTCAAACTCAAAGTCGAACTCGAGGTCGAAGTGAACTCGAATTCGAACTGGAACTCGAACGCGAAGTCGAAATCTCACTCGACCTCGAATTCGAACTCGAACTCAAATTCGAACTGGAATTCAAACTCAAAGTCGAACTCGAGGTCGAAGTGAACTCGAATTCGAACTGGAACTCGAACGCGAGGTCGAAATCTCACTCGACCTCGAATTCGAACTCGAACTCAAATTCGAACTGGAATTCAAACTCAAAGTCGAACTCGAGGTCGAAGTGAACTCGAATTCGAACTGGAACTCGAACGCGAAGTCGAAATCTCACTCGACCTCGAATTCGAACTCGAACTCAAATTCGAACTGGAATTCAAACTCAAAGTCGAACTCGAGGTCGAAGTGAACTCGAATTCGAACTGGAACTCGAACGCGAAGTCGAAATCGAAGTCGAACTCGAATTCGAATTCGACCTCCAATTTGAACTCGAGGTCGAACTCGAACTCGAAGTGAACTCGAGGTCGAAGTGAACTCGAATTCGAACTCGAAATCGAACTCGAAATCGAATTCGACCTCCAATATGAACTCGAGGTCGAACTCGAACTCGAGGTCGAACTCGAACTCGAGGTGAACTCGAAGTCGAACTGGAAGTCGAATTCGAACTCGAAATTGAAGACGAATTCTCAGTCGGACTCGGAGTCGAATACGAACTCGAAATCGAACTTGAAGTCGAAATGGAACTGAACTCGAAGTCGAACTCGATGTCGAACTCGAGGTCGTACTGGAGGTCGACGTCGAACTCATACTGCAACTCGAACTCGAAGTGAAATCAAAGTCGAAGTCGTGGTCGAATCAAAGTCGAAGTCGAACACGAACTCGAACTCGAAGTCGAACTGGAAGTTGAATTCGAACTCGAAATTGAAGACGAATTCTCAGTCGGACTCGGAGTCGAATACGAACTCGAAATCGAACTTGAAGTCGAAATGGAACTGAACTCGAAGTCGAACTCGATGTCGAACTCGAGGTCGAAATCGAAGTCGAACTCGAACTTGAACCCGAACTCGAATTCGAACTCGACCTCGAATTCGAACTCGAACTCAAATTCGAACTGGAATTCAAACTCAAAGTCGAACTCGAGGTCGAAGTGAACTCGAATTCGAACTGGAACTCGAACGCGAAGTCGAAATCGAAGTCGAACTCGAATTCGAATTCGACCTCCAATTTGAACTCGAGGTCGAACTCGAACTCGAAGTGAACTCGAGGTCGAAGTGAACTCGAATTCGAACTCGAAATCGAACTCGAAATCGAATTCGACCTCCAATATGAACTCGAGGTCGAACTCGAACTCGAGGTGAACTCGAAGTCGAACTCGAACTCAAAATTGAAGACGAATTCTCAGTCGCACTCGGAGTCGAAGTCAAATTCGAACTCAAAATCGAACTCAAAATCGAACTCGAAGTCGAACTGGAACTCGAACACAAAGTCGAACTCGAAGTCGCACTCGAACTTCAACTCGAAGTCGAGCTCGACGTCGAACTCGAACTTGAACCCGAACTCGAATTCGCACTCGACCTCGAATTCGAACTAGAACTCAAATTCGAACTGGAATTCGAAGTCGAAGTCGAACTCGAGGTCGAAGTGAACTCGAATTCGAACTCGAAATCGAACTCGAAGTCGAACTGGAACCTGAAGTCGAAATCGAAGTCGAACTCGACCTCGAATTCGAACTCGAACTCAAATTCGAACTGGAACTCAAATTCGCACTCGAAGTCGAACTCGAACTCAAAATTGAAGACGAATTCTCAGTCGCACTCGGAGTCGAAGTCAAATTCGAACTCAAAATCGAACTTGAAGTCGAAATGGAACTGAACTCGAAGTCGAACTCGATGTCGAACTCGAGGTCGTACTGGAGGTCGACGTCGAACTCATACTGCAACTCGAACTCGAAGTGAAATCAAAGTCGAAGTCGTGGTCGAATCAAAGTCGAAGTCGAACACGAACTCGAACTCGAAGTCGAACTGGAAGTTGAATTCGAACTCGAAATTGAAGACGAATTCTCAGTCGGACTCGGAGTCGAATACGAACTCGAAATCGAACTTGAAGTCGAAATGGAACTGAACTCGAAGTCGAACTCGATGTCGAACTCGAGGTCGATATCGAAGTCGAAATCGAAGTCGAACTCGAACTTGAACCCGAACTGGAATTCAAACTCAAAGTCGAACTCGAGGTCGAAGTGAACTCGAATTCGAACTGGAACTCGAACGCGAAGTCGAAATCGAAGTCGAACTCGAATTCGAAGTCGAAGTCGAACTGGAACTCGAACTCAAAGTCGAGCTCGACGTCGAACTCGAAGTCGATATCGAAGTCGAACTCGAAGTCGAACTCGAACTTGAACCCGAACTCGAATTCGAACTCGACCTCGAATTCGAACTCGAACTCAAATTCGAACTGGAATTCAAACTCAAAGTCGAACTCGAGGTCGAAGTGAACTCGAATTCGAACTGGAACTCGAACGCGAAGTCGAAATCTCACTCGACCTCGAATTCGAACTCGAACTCAAATTCGAACTGGAATTCAAACTCAAAGTCGAACTCGAGGTCGAAGTGAACTCGAATTCGAACTGGAACTCGAACGCGAAGTCGAAATCTCACTCGACCTCGAATTCGAACTCGAACTCAAATTCGAACTGGAATTCAAACTCAAAGTCGAACTCGAGGTCGAAGTGAACTCGAATTCGAACTGGAACTCGAACGCGAAGTCGAAATCGAACTCGAACTCGAACTGGAAGTCGAACGAACTCGAAATTTAAGACAAGTTCTCAGTCGCACTCGGAATAGAAGTCGAATTCGAACTCGAAATCGAACTCGAAGTCGAAATCGAAGTCGAACTCGAATTCGAATTCGACCTCCAATTTGAACTCGAAGTCGAACTCGAACTTGAAGTGAACTCGAAGTTGAACTCGAGGTCGAATTCGAAGTCGAAGTCGAACTCGAACGAACTGGAAGTCGAACTCGAACTCGAAATTGAAGACGAATTCTCAGTCGCACTCGGAGTCGAAGGCGAATTCGAACTCAAAATCGAACTCGAAGTCGAACTGGAACGCGAACTCAAAGTCGAACTCGAAGTCGAAATCAACGTCGAAGTCGAAGTCGAACTCGAACTTGAACTCGAAGTCGAGCTCGACGTCGAACTCGAAGTCGATATCGAAGTCGAAATCGAAGTCGAACTCGAACTTGAACCCGAACTCGAATTCGAACTCGACCTCGAATTCGAACTCGAACTCAAATTCGAACTGGAATTCAAACTCAAAGTCGAACTCGAGGTCGAAGTGAACTCGAATTCGAACTGGAACTCGAACGCGAAGTCGAAATCTCACTCGACCTCGAATTCGAACTCGAACTCAAATTCGAACTGGAATTCAAACTCAAAGTCGAACTCGAGGTCGAAGTGAACTCGAATTCGAACTGGAACTCGAACGCGAAGTCGAAATCGAAGTCGAACTCGAATTCGAAGTCGAAGTCGAACTGGAACTCGAACTCGAAGTCGAGCTCGACGTCGAACTCGAAGTCGATATCGAAGTCGAACTCGAAGTCGAACTCGAACTTGAACCCGAACTCGAATTCGAACTCGACCTCGAATTCGAACTCGAACTCAAATTCGAACTGGAATTCAAACTCAAAGTCGAACTCGAGGTCGAAGTGAACTCGAATTCGAACTGGAACTCGAACGCGAAGTCGAAATCTCACTCGACCTCGAATTCGAACTCGAACTCAAATTCGAACTGGAATTCAAACTCAAAGTCGAACTCGAGGTCGAAGTGAACTCGAATTCGAACTGGAACTCGAACGCGAAGTCGAAATCGAAGTCGAACTCGAATTCGAATTCGACCTCCAATTTGAACTCGAGGTCGAACTCGAACTCGAAGTGAACTCGAGGTCGAAGTGAACTCGAAATCGAACTCGAAATCGAACTCGAAATCGAACTGGAACTCGAACTCGAAGTCGAAATCAAAGTCGAACTCGAAGTTGAACTCGAAGTCGAAGTGAACTCAAAGTTGAACTCGAGGTCGAATTCGAAGTCGAAATCGAACTCAAAATTGAAGACGAATTCTCAGTCGCACTCGGAGTCGAAGTCAAATTCGAACTCAAAATCGAACTCAAAATCGAACTCGAAGTCGAACTGGAACTCGAACACAAAGTCGAACTCGAAGTCGCACTCGAACTTCAACTCGAAGTCGAGCTCGACGTCGAACTCGAACTTGAACCCGAACTCGAATTCGCACTCGACCTCGAATTCGAACTAGAACTCAAATTCGAACTGGAATTCGAAGTCGAAGTCGAACTCGAGGTCGAAGTGAACTCGAATTCGAACTCGAAATCGAACTCGAAGTCGAACTGGAACCTGAAGTCGAAATCGAAGTCGAACTCGACCTCGAATTCGAACTCGAACTCAAATTCGAACTGGAACTCAAATTCGCACTCGAAGTCGAACTCGAACTCAAAATTGAAGACGAATTCTCAGTCGCACTCGGAGTCGAAGTCAAATTCGAACTCAAAATCGAACTTGAAGTCGAAATGGAACTGAACTCGAAGTCGAACTCGATGTCGAACTCGAGGTCGTACTGGAGGTCGACGTCGAACTCATACTGCAACTCGAACTCGAAGTGAAATCAAAGTCGAAGTCGTGGTCGAATCAAAGTCGAAGTCGAACACGAACTCGAACTCGAAGTCGAACTGGAAGTTGAATTCGAACTCGAAATTGAAGACGAATTCTCAGTCGGACTCGGAGTCGAATACGAACTCGAAATCGAACTTGAAGTCGAAATGGAACTGAACTCGAAGTCGAACTCGATGTCGAACTCGAGGTCGATATCGAAGTCGAAATCGAAGTCGAACTCGAACTTGAACCCGAACTGGAATTCAAACTCAAAGTCGAACTCGAGGTCGAAGTGAACTCGAATTCGAACTGGAACTCGAACGCGAAGTCGAAATCGAAGTCGAACTCGAATTCGAAGTCGAAGTCGAACTGGAACTCGAACTCAAAGTCGAGCTCGACGTCGAACTCGAAGTCGATATCGAAGTCGAACTCGAAGTCGAACTCGAACTTGAACCCGAACTCGAATTCGAACTCGACCTCGAATTCGAACTCGAACTCAAATTCGAACTGGAATTCAAACTCAAAGTCGAACTCGAGGTCGAAGTGAACTCGAATTCGAACTGGAACTCGAACGCGAAGTCGAAATCTCACTCGACCTCGAATTCGAACTCGAACTCAAATTCGAACTGGAATTCAAACTCAAAGTCGAACTCGAGGTCGAAGTGAACTCGAATTCGAACTGGAACTCGAACGCGAAGTCGAAATCTCACTCGACCTCGAATTCGAACTCGAACTCAAATTCGAACTGGAATTCAAACTCAAAGTCGAACTCGAGGTCGAAGTGAACTCGAATTCGAACTGGAACTCGAACGCGAAGTCGAAATCGAACTCGAACTCGAACTGGAAGTCGAACGAACTCGAAATTTAAGACAAGTTCTCAGTCGCACTCGGAATAGAAGTCGAATTCGAACTCGAAATCGAACTCGAAGTCGAAATCGAAGTCGAACTCGAATTCGAATTCGACCTCCAATTTGAACTCGAAGTCGAACTCGAACTTGAAGTGAACTCGAAGTTGAACTCGAGGTCGAATTCGAAGTCGAAGTCGAACTCGAACGAACTGGAAGTCGAACTCGAACTCGAAATTGAAGACGAATTCTCAGTCGCACTCGGAGTCGAAGTCGAATTCGAACTCAAAATCGAACTCGAAGTCGAACTGGAACGCGAACTCAAAGTCGAACTCGAAGTCGAAATCAACGTCGAAGTCGAAGTCGAACTCGAACTTGAACTCGAAGTCGAGCTCGACGTCGAACTCGAAGTCGATATCGAAGTCGAAATCGAAGTCGAACTCGAACTTGAACCCGAAGTCGAATTCGAACTCGACCTCGAATTCGAACTCGAACTCAAATTCGAACTGGAATTCAAACTCAAAGTCGAACTCGAGGTCGAAGTGAACTCGAATTCGAACTGGAACTCGAACGCGAAGTCGAAATCTCACTCGACCTCGAATTCGAACTCGAACTCAAATTCGAACTGGAATTCAAACTCAAAGTCGAACTCGAGGTCGAAGTGAACTCGAATTCGAACTGGAACTCGAACGCGAAGTCGAAATCGAAGTCGAACTCGAATTCGAAGTCGAAGTCGAACTGGAACTCGAACTCGAAGTCGAGCTCGACGTCGAACTCGAAGTCGATATCGAAGTCGAACTCGAAGTCGAACTCGAACTTGAACCCGAACTCGAATTCGAACTCGACCTCGAATTCGAACTCGAACTCAAATTCGAACTGGAATTCAAACTCAAAGTCGAACTCGAGGTCGAAGTGAACTCGAATTCGAACTGGAACTCGAACGCGAAGTCGAAATCTCACTCGACCTCGAATTCGAACTCGAACTCAAATTCGAACTGGAATTCAAACTCAAAGTCGAACTCGAGGTCGAAGTGAACTCGAATTCGAACTGGAACTCGAACGCGAAGTCGAAATCTCACTCGACCTCGAATTCGAACTCGAACTCAAATTCGAACTGGAATTCAAACTCAAAGTCGAACTCGAGGTCGAAGTGAACTCGAATTCGAACTGGAACTCGAACGCGAAGTCGAAATCGAACTCGAACTCGAACTGGAAGTCGAACGAACTCGAAATTTAAGACAAGTTCTCAGTCGCACTCGGAATAGAAGTCGAATTCGAACTCGAAATCGAACTCGAAGTCGAAATCGAAGTCGAACTCGAATTCGAATTCGACCTCCAATTTGAACTCGAAGTCGAACTCGAACTTGAAGTGAACTCGAAGTTGAACTCGAGGTCGAATTCGAAGTCGAAGTCGAACTCGAACGAACTGGAAGTCGAACTCGAACTCGAAATTGAAGACGAATTCTCAGTCGCACTCGGAGTCGAAGTCGAATTCGAACTCAAAATCGAACTCGAAGTCGAACTGGAACGCGAACTCAAAGTCGAACTCGAAGTCGAAATCAACGTCGAAGTCGAAGTCGAACTCGAACTTGAACTCGAAGTCGAGCTCGACGTCGAACTCGAAGTCGATATCGAAGTCGAAATCGAAGTCGAACTCGAACTTGAACCCGAAGTCGAATTCGAACTCGACCTCGAATTCGAACTCGAACTCAAATTCGAACTGGAATTCAAACTCAAAGTCGAACTCGAGGTCGAAGTGAACTCGAATTCGAACTGGAACTCGAACGCGAAGTCGAAATCTCACTCGACCTCGAATTCGAACTCGAACTCAAATTCGAACTGGAATTCAAACTCAAAGTCGAACTCGAGGTCGAAGTGAACTCGAATTCGAACTGGAACTCGAACGCGAAGTCGAAATCGAAGTCGAACTCGAATTCGAAGTCGAAGTCGAACTGGAACTCGAACTCGAAGTCGAGCTCGACGTCGAACTCGAAGTCGATATCGAAGTCGAACTCGAAGTCGAACTCGAACTTGAACCCGAACTCGAATTCGAACTCGACCTCGAATTCGAACTCGAACTCAAATTCGAACTGGAATTCAAACTCAAAGTCGAACTCGAGGTCGAAGTGAACTCGAATTCGAACTGGAACTCGAACGCGAAGTCGAAATCTCACTCGACCTCGAATTCGAACTCGAACTCAAATTCGAACTGGAATTCAAACTCAAAGTCGAACTCGAGGTCGAAGTGAACTCGAATTCGAACTGGAACTCGAACGCGAAGTCGAAATCGAAGTCGAACTCGAATTCGAATTCGACCTCCAATTTGAACTCGAGGTCGAACTCGAACTCGAAGTGAACTCGAGGTCGAAGTGAACTCGAAATCGAACTCGAAATCGAACTCGAAATCGAACTGGAACTCGAACTCGAAGTCGAAATCAAAGTCGAACTCGAAGTTGAACTCGAAGTCGAAGTGAACTCAAAGTTGAACTCGAGGTCGAATTCGAAGTCGAAATCGAACTCGAACTCGAACTCGAACTGGAAGTCGAACGCGAAGTCGAAATCGAAGTCGAACTCGAATTCGAAATCGAAGTCGAACTGGAACTCGAACTCGAAGTCGAACTCAAAGTCGAACTCGAAGTCGAACTCGCAGTCGAACTCGAGGGGTCAAACTCAAGGTCGAACTCAAACTCGAAGTGAACTCGAAGACAAACTCGAGGTCGAATTCGAAGTCGAAGTCGAAGTCGAACTCGAACTGGAAGTCGAACTAGAACTCGAACTCGAAGTCGAAATCGAAGTCGAAGTTGAACTCGAAGTCGAAGTGAACTCAAAGTTGAACTCGAGGTCGAATTCGAAGTCGAAGTGAACTCGAGTTCGAAGTGAACTCGAATTCGAACTCGAAATCGAACTCGAAATCGAACTGGAACTCGAACTCGAAGTCGAAATCAAAGTCGAACTCGAAGTTGAACTCGAAGTCGAAGTGAACTCAAAGTTGAACTCGAGGTCGAATTCGAAGTCGAAATCGAACTCGAACTCGAACTGGAAGTCGAACGAACTCGAAATTTAAGACAAGTTCTCAGTCGCACTCGGAATAGAAGTCGAATTCGAACTCGAAATCGAACTCGAAGTCGAAATCGAAGTCGAACTCGAATTCGAATTCGACCTCCAATTTGAACTCGAAGTCGAACTCGAACTTGAAGTGAACTCGAAGTTGAACTCGAGGTCGAATTCGAACTCGAAGTGAACTCGAGGTCGAAGTGAACTCGAATTCGAACTCGAAATCGAACTCGAAATCGAACTGGAACTCGAACGAACTCGAAATTTAAGACAAGTTCTCAGTCGCACTCGGAATAGAAGTCGAATTCGAACTCGAAATCGAACTCGAAGTCGAACTGGAACGCGAACTCAAAGTCGAACTCGAAGTCGAAATCAACGTCGAAGTCGAAGTCGAACTCGAACTTGAACTCGAAGTCGAGCTCGACGTCGAACTCGAAGTCGATATCGAAGTCGAAATCGAAGTCGAACTCGAACTTGAACCCGAACTCGAATTCGAACTCGACCTCGAATTCGAACTCGAACTCAAATTCGAACTGGAATTCAAACTCAAAGTCGAACTCGAGGTCGAAGTGAACTCGAATTCGAACTGGAACTCGAACGCGAAGTCGAAATCTCACTCGACCTCGAATTCGAACTCGAACTCAAATTCGAACTGGAATTCAAACTCAAAGTCGAACTCGAGGTCGAAGTGAACTCGAATTCGAACTGGAACTCGAACGCGAAGTCGAAATCGAACTCGAACTCGAACTGGAAGTCGAACGAACTCGAAATTTAAGACAAGTTCTCAGTCGCACTCGGAATAGAAGTCGAATTCGAACTCGAAATCGAACTCGAAGTCGAAATCGAAGTCGAACTCGAATTCGAATTCGACCTCCAATTTGAACTCGAAGTCGAACTCGAACTTGAAGTGAACTCGAAGTTGAACTCGAGGTCGAATTCGAAGTCGAAGTCGAACTCGAACGAACTGGAAGTCGAACTCGAACTCGAAATTGAAGACGAATTCTCAGTCGCACTCGGAGTCGAAGTCGAATTCGAACTCAAAATCGAACTCGAAGTCGAACTGGAACGCGAACTCAAAGTCGAACTCGAAGTCGAAATCAACGTCGAAGTCGAAGTCGAACTCGAACTTGAACTCGAAGTCGAGCTCGACGTCGAACTCGAAGTCGATATCGAAGTCGAAATCGAAGTCGAACTCGAACTTGAACCCGAAGTCGAATTCGAACTCGACCTCGAATTCGAACTCGAACTCAAATTCGAACTGGAATTCAAACTCAAAGTCGAACTCGAGGTCGAAGTGAACTCGAATTCGAACTGGAACTCGAACGCGAAGTCGAAATCTCACTCGACCTCGAATTCGAACTCGAACTCAAATTCGAACTGGAATTCAAACTCAAAGTCGAACTCGAGGTCGAAGTGAACTCGAATTCGAACTGGAACTCGAACGCGAGGTCGAAATCTCACTCGACCTCGAATTCGAACTCGAACTCAAATTCGAACTGGAATTCAAACTCAAAGTCGAACTCGAGGTCGAAGTGAACTCGAATTCGAACTGGAACTCGAACGCGAAGTCGAAATCTCACTCGACCTCGAATTCGAACTCGAACTCAAATTCGAACTGGAATTCAAACTCAAAGTCGAACTCGAGGTCGAAGTGAACTCGAATTCGAACTGGAACTCGAACGCGAAGTCGAAATCGAAGTCGAACTCGAATTCGAATTCGACCTCCAATTTGAACTCGAGGTCGAACTCGAACTCGAAGTGAACTCGAGGTCGAAGTGAACTCGAATTCGAACTCGAAATCGAACTCGAAATCGAATTCGACCTCCAATATGAACTCGAGGTCGAACTCGAACTCGAGGTCGAACTCGAACTCGAGGTGAACTCGAAGTCGAACTGGAAGTCGAATTCGAACTCGAAATTGAAGACGAATTCTCAGTCGGACTCGGAGTCGAATACGAACTCGAAATCGAACTTGAAGTCGAAATGGAACTGAACTCGAAGTCGAACTCGATGTCGAACTCGAGGTCGTACTGGAGGTCGACGTCGAACTCATACTGCAACTCGAACTCGAAGTGAAATCAAAGTCGAAGTCGTGGTCGAATCAAAGTCGAAGTCGAACACGAACTCGAACTCGAAGTCGAACTGGAAGTTGAATTCGAACTCGAAATTGAAGACGAATTCTCAGTCGGACTCGGAGTCGAATACGAACTCGAAATCGAACTTGAAGTCGAAATGGAACTGAACTCGAAGTCGAACTCGATGTCGAACTCGAGGTCGAAATCGAAGTCGAACTCGAACTTGAACCCGAACTCGAATTCGAACTCGACCTCGAATTCGAACTCGAACTCAAATTCGAACTGGAATTCAAACTCAAAGTCGAACTCGAGGTCGAAGTGAACTCGAATTCGAACTGGAACTCGAACGCGAAGTCGAAATCGAAGTCGAACTCGAATTCGAATTCGACCTCCAATTTGAACTCGAGGTCGAACTCGAACTCGAAGTGAACTCGAGGTCGAAGTGAACTCGAATTCGAACTCGAAATCGAACTCGAAATCGAATTCGACCTCCAATATGAACTCGAGGTCGAACTCGAACTCGAGGTGAACTCGAAGTCGAACTCGAACTCAAAATTGAAGACGAATTCTCAGTCGCACTCGGAGTCGAAGTCAAATTCGAACTCAAAATCGAACTCAAAATCGAACTCGAAGTCGAACTGGAACTCGAACACAAAGTCGAACTCGAAGTCGCACTCGAACTTCAACTCGAAGTCGAGCTCGACGTCGAACTCGAACTTGAACCCGAACTCGAATTCGCACTCGACCTCGAATTCGAACTAGAACTCAAATTCGAACTGGAATTCGAAGTCGAAGTCGAACTCGAGGTCGAAGTGAACTCGAATTCGAACTCGAAATCGAACTCGAAGTCGAACTGGAACCTGAAGTCGAAATCGAAGTCGAACTCGACCTCGAATTCGAACTCGAACTCAAATTCGAACTGGAACTCAAATTCGCACTCGAAGTCGAACTCGAACTCAAAATTGAAGACGAATTCTCAGTCGCACTCGGAGTCGAAGTCAAATTCGAACTCAAAATCGAACTTGAAGTCGAAATGGAACTGAACTCGAAGTCGAACTCGATGTCGAACTCGAGGTCGTACTGGAGGTCGACGTCGAACTCATACTGCAACTCGAACTCGAAGTGAAATCAAAGTCGAAGTCGTGGTCGAATCAAAGTCGAAGTCGAACACGAACTCGAACTCGAAGTCGAACTGGAAGTTGAATTCGAACTCGAAATTGAAGACGAATTCTCAGTCGGACTCGGAGTCGAATACGAACTCGAAATCGAACTTGAAGTCGAAATGGAACTGAACTCGAAGTCGAACTCGATGTCGAACTCGAGGTCGATATCGAAGTCGAAATCGAAGTCGAACTCGAACTTGAACCCGAACTGGAATTCAAACTCAAAGTCGAACTCGAGGTCGAAGTGAACTCGAATTCGAACTGGAACTCGAACGCGAAGTCGAAATCGAAGTCGAACTCGAATTCGAAGTCGAAGTCGAACTGGAACTCGAACTCAAAGTCGAGCTCGACGTCGAACTCGAAGTCGATATCGAAGTCGAACTCGAAGTCGAACTCGAACTTGAACCCGAACTCGAATTCGAACTCGACCTCGAATTCGAACTCGAACTCAAATTCGAACTGGAATTCAAACTCAAAGTCGAACTCGAGGTCGAAGTGAACTCGAATTCGAACTGGAACTCGAACGCGAAGTCGAAATCTCACTCGACCTCGAATTCGAACTCGAACTCAAATTCGAACTGGAATTCAAACTCAAAGTCGAACTCGAGGTCGAAGTGAACTCGAATTCGAACTGGAACTCGAACGCGAAGTCGAAATCTCACTCGACCTCGAATTCGAACTCGAACTCAAATTCGAACTGGAATTCAAACTCAAAGTCGAACTCGAGGTCGAAGTGAACTCGAATTCGAACTGGAACTCGAACGCGAAGTCGAAATCGAACTCGAACTCGAACTGGAAGTCGAACGAACTCGAAATTTAAGACAAGTTCTCAGTCGCACTCGGAATAGAAGTCGAATTCGAACTCGAAATCGAACTCGAAGTCGAAATCGAAGTCGAACTCGAATTCGAATTCGACCTCCAATTTGAACTCGAAGTCGAACTCGAACTTGAAGTGAACTCGAAGTTGAACTCGAGGTCGAATTCGAAGTCGAAGTCGAACTCGAACGAACTGGAAGTCGAACTCGAACTCGAAATTGAAGACGAATTCTCAGTCGCACTCGGAGTCGAAGGCGAATTCGAACTCAAAATCGAACTCGAAGTCGAACTGGAACGCGAACTCAAAGTCGAACTCGAAGTCGAAATCAACGTCGAAGTCGAAGTCGAACTCGAACTTGAACTCGAAGTCGAGCTCGACGTCGAACTCGAAGTCGATATCGAAGTCGAAATCGAAGTCGAACTCGAACTTGAACCCGAACTCGAATTCGAACTCGACCTCGAATTCGAACTCGAACTCAAATTCGAACTGGAATTCAAACTCAAAGTCGAACTCGAGGTCGAAGTGAACTCGAATTCGAACTGGAACTCGAACGCGAAGTCGAAATCTCACTCGACCTCGAATTCGAACTCGAACTCAAATTCGAACTGGAATTCAAACTCAAAGTCGAACTCGAGGTCGAAGTGAACTCGAATTCGAACTGGAACTCGAACGCGAAGTCGAAATCGAAGTCGAACTCGAATTCGAAGTCGAAGTCGAACTGGAACTCGAACTCGAAGTCGAGCTCGACGTCGAACTCGAAGTCGATATCGAAGTCGAACTCGAAGTCGAACTCGAACTTGAACCCGAACTCGAATTCGAACTCGACCTCGAATTCGAACTCGAACTCAAATTCGAACTGGAATTCAAACTCAAAGTCGAACTCGAGGTCGAAGTGAACTCGAATTCGAACTGGAACTCGAACGCGAAGTCGAAATCTCACTCGACCTCGAATTCGAACTCGAACTCAAATTCGAACTGGAATTCAAACTCAAAGTCGAACTCGAGGTCGAAGTGAACTCGAATTCGAACTGGAACTCGAACGCGAAGTCGAAATCGAAGTCGAACTCGAATTCGAATTCGACCTCCAATTTGAACTCGAGGTCGAACTCGAACTCGAAGTGAACTCGAGGTCGAAGTGAACTCGAAATCGAACTCGAAATCGAACTCGAAATCGAACTGGAACTCGAACTCGAAGTCGAAATCAAAGTCGAACTCGAAGTTGAACTCGAAGTCGAAGTGAACTCAAAGTTGAACTCGAGGTCGAATTCGAAGTCGAAATCGAACTCGAACTCGAACTCGAACTGGAAGTCGAACGAACTCGAAATTTAAGACAAGTTCTCAGTCGCACTCGGAATAGAAGTCGAATTCGAACTCGAAATCGAACTCGAAGTCGAAATCGAAGTCGAACTCGAATTCGAATTCGACCTCCAATTTGAACTCGAAGTCGAACTCGAACTTGAAGTGAACTCGAAGTTGAACTCGAGGTCGAATTCGAATTCGAAGTCGAACTCGAACGAACTGGAAGTCGAACTCGAACTCGAAATTGAAGACGAATTCTCAGTCGCACTCGGAGTCGAAGTCGAATTCGAACTCAAAATCGAACTCGAAGTCGAACTGGAACGCGAACTCAAAGTCGAACTCGAAGTCGAAATCAACGTCGAAGTCGAAGTCGAACTCGAACTTGAACTCGAAGTCGAGCTCGACGTCGAACTCGAAGTCGATATCGAAGTCGAAATCGAAGTCGAACTCGAACTTGAACCCGAAGTCGAATTCGAACTCGACCTCGAATTCGAACTCGAACTCAAATTCGAACTGGAATTCAAACTCAAAGTCGAACTCGAGGTCGAAGTGAACTCGAATTCGAACTGGAACTCGAACGCGAAGTCGAAATCTCACTCGACCTCGAATTCGAACTCGAACTCAAATTCGAACTGGAATTCAAACTCAAAGTCGAACTCGAGGTCGAAGTGAACTCGAATTCGAACTGGAACTCGAACGCGAGGTCGAAATCTCACTCGACCTCGAATTCGAACTCGAACTCAAATTCGAACTGGAATTCAAACTCAAAGTCGAACTCGAGGTCGAAGTGAACTCGAATTCGAACTGGAACTCGAACGCGAAGTCGAAATCTCACTCGACCTCGAATTCGAACTCGAACTCAAATTCGAACTGGAATTCAAACTCAAAGTCGAACTCGAGGTCGAAGTGAACTCGAATTCGAACTGGAACTCGAACGCGAAGTCGAAATCGAAGTCGAACTCGAATTCGAATTCGACCTCCAATTTGAACTCGAGGTCGAACTCGAACTCGAAGTGAACTCGAGGTCGAAGTGAACTCGAATTCGAACTCGAAATCGAACTCGAAATCGAATTCGACCTCCAATATGAACTCGAGGTCGAACTCGAACTCGAGGTCGAACTCGAACTCGAGGTGAACTCGAAGTCGAACTGGAAGTCGAATTCGAACTCGAAATTGAAGACGAATTCTCAGTCGGACTCGGAGTCGAATACGAACTCGAAATCGAACTTGAAGTCGAAATGGAACTGAACTCGAAGTCGAACTCGATGTCGAACTCGAGGTCGTACTGGAGGTCGACGTCGAACTCATACTGCAACTCGAACTCGAAGTGAAATCAAAGTCGAAGTCGTGGTCGAATCAAAGTCGAAGTCGAACACGAACTCGAACTCGAAGTCGAACTGGAAGTTGAATTCGAACTCGAAATTGAAGACGAATTCTCAGTCGGACTCGGAGTCGAATACGAACTCGAAATCGAACTTGAAGTCGAAATGGAACTGAACTCGAAGTCGAACTCGATGTCGAACTCGAGGTCGAAATCGAAGTCGAACTCGAACTTGAACCCGAACTCGAATTCGAACTCGACCTCGAATTCGAACTCGAACTCAAATTCGAACTGGAATTCAAACTCAAAGTCGAACTCGAGGTCGAAGTGAACTCGAATTCGAACTGGAACTCGAACGCGAAGTCGAAATCGAAGTCGAACTCGAATTCGAATTCGACCTCCAATTTGAACTCGAGGTCGAACTCGAACTCGAAGTGAACTCGAGGTCGAAGTGAACTCGAATTCGAACTCGAAATCGAACTCGAAATCGAATTCGACCTCCAATATGAACTCGAGGTCGAACTCGAACTCGAGGTGAACTCGAAGTCGAACTGGAAGTCGAATTCGAACTCGAAATTGAAGACGAATACTCAGTCGGACTCGGAGTCGAATACGAACTCGAAATCGAACTTGAAGTCGAAATGGAACTGAACTCGAAGTCGAACTCGATGTCCAACTCGAGGTCGTACTGGAGGTCGACGTCGAACTCATACTGCAACTCGAACTCGAAGTGAAATCAAAGTCGAAGTCGTGGTCGAATCAAAGTCGAAGTCGAACACGAACTCGAACTCGAAGTCGAACTGGAAGTTGAATTCGAACTCGAAATTGAAGACGAATTCTCAGTCGGACTCGGAGTCGAATACGAACTCGAAATCGAACTTGAAGTCGAAATGGAACTGAACTCGAAGTCGAACTCGATGTCGAACTCGAGGTCGAAATCGAAGTCGAACTCGAACTTGAACCCGAACTCGAATTCGAACTCGACCTCGAATTCGAACTCGAACTCAAATTCGAACTGGAATTCAAACTCAAAGTCGAACTCGAGGTCGAAGTGAACTCGAATTCGAACTGGAACTCGAACGCGAAGTCGAAATCGAAGTCGAACTCGAATTCGAATTCGACCTCCAATTTGAACTCGAGGTCGAACTCGAACTCGAAGTGAACTCGAGGTCGAAGTGAACTCGAATTCGAACTCGAAATCGAACTCGAAATCGAATTCGACCTCCAATATGAACTCGAGGTCGAACTCGAACTCGAGGTGAACTCGAAGTCGAACTCGAACTCAAAATTGAAGACGAATTCTCAGTCGCACTCGGAGTCGAAGTCAAATTCGAACTCAAAATCGAACTCAAAATCGAACTCGAAGTCGAACTGGAACTCGAACACAAAGTCGAACTCGAAGTCGCACTCGAACTTCAACTCGAAGTCGAGCTCGACGTCGAACTCGAACTTGAACCCGAACTCGAATTCGCACTCGACCTCGAATTCGAACTAGAACTCAAATTCGAACTGGAATTCGAAGTCGAAGTCGAACTCGAGGTCGAAGTGAACTCGAATTCGAACTCGAAATCGAACTCGAAGTCGAACTGGAACCTGAAGTCGAAATCGAAGTCGAACTCGACCTCGAATTCGAACTCGAACTCAAATTCGAACTGGAACTCAAATTCGCACTCGAAGTCGAACTCGAACTCAAAATTGAAGACGAATTCTCAGTCGCACTCGGAGTCGAAGTCAAATTCGAACTCAAAATCGAACTTGAAGTCGAAATGGAACTGAACTCGAAGTCGAACTCGATGTCGAACTCGAGGTCGTACTGGAGGTCGACGTCGAACTCATACTGCAACTCGAACTCGAAGTGAAATCAAAGTCGAAGTCGTGGTCGAATCAAAGTCGAAGTCGAACACGAACTCGAACTCGAAGTCGAACTGGAAGTTGAATTCGAACTCGAAATTGAAGACGAATTCTCAGTCGGACTCGGAGTCGAATACGAACTCGAAATCGAACTTGAAGTCGAAATGGAACTGAACTCGAAGTCGAACTCGATGTCGAACTCGAGGTCGATATCGAAGTCGAAATCGAAGTCGAACTCGAACTTGAACCCGAACTGGAATTCAAACTCAAAGTCGAACTCGAGGTCGAAGTGAACTCGAATTCGAACTGGAACTCGAACGCGAAGTCGAAATCGAAGTCGAACTCGAATTCGAAGTCGAAGTCGAACTGGAACTCGAACTCAAAGTCGAGCTCGACGTCGAACTCGAAGTCGATATCGAAGTCGAACTCGAAGTCGAACTCGAACTTGAACCCGAACTCGAATTCGAACTCGACCTCGAATTCGAACTCGAACTCAAATTCGAACTGGAATTCAAACTCAAAGTCGAACTCGAGGTCGAAGTGAACTCGAATTCGAACTGGAACTCGAACGCGAAGTCGAAATCTCACTCGACCTCGAATTCGAACTCGAACTCAAATTCGAACTGGAATTCAAACTCAAAGTCGAACTCGAGGTCGAAGTGAACTCGAATTCGAACTGGAACTCGAACGCGAAGTCGAAATCTCACTCGACCTCGAATTCGAACTCGAACTCAAATTCGAACTGGAATTCAAACTCAAAGTCGAACTCGAGGTCGAAGTGAACTCGAATTCGAACTGGAACTCGAACGCGAAGTCGAAATCGAACTCGAACTCGAACTGGAAGTCGAACGAACTCGAAATTTAAGACAAGTTCTCAGTCGCACTCGGAATAGAAGTCGAATTCGAACTCGAAATCGAACTCGAAGTCGAAATCGAAGTCGAACTCGAATTCGAATTCGACCTCCAATTTGAACTCGAAGTCGAACTCGAACTTGAAGTGAACTCGAAGTTGAACTCGAGGTCGAATTCGAAGTCGAAGTCGAACTCGAACGAACTGGAAGTCGAACTCGAACTCGAAATTGAAGACGAATTCTCAGTCGCACTCGGAGTCGAAGGCGAATTCGAACTCAAAATCGAACTCGAAGTCGAACTGGAACGCGAACTCAAAGTCGAACTCGAAGTCGAAATCAACGTCGAAGTCGAAGTCGAACTCGAACTTGAACTCGAAGTCGAGCTCGACGTCGAACTCGAAGTCGATATCGAAGTCGAAATCGAAGTCGAACTCGAACTTGAACCCGAACTCGAATTCGAACTCGACCTCGAATTCGAACTCGAACTCAAATTCGAACTGGAATTCAAACTCAAAGTCGAACTCGAGGTCGAAGTGAACTCGAATTCGAACTGGAACTCGAACGCGAAGTCGAAATCTCACTCGACCTCGAATTCGAACTCGAACTCAAATTCGAACTGGAATTCAAACTCAAAGTCGAACTCGAGGTCGAAGTGAACTCGAATTCGAACTGGAACTCGAACGCGAAGTCGAAATCGAAGTCGAACTCGAATTCGAAGTCGAAGTCGAACTGGAACTCGAACTCGAAGTCGAGCTCGACGTCGAACTCGAAGTCGATATCGAAGTCGAACTCGAAGTCGAACTCGAACTTGAACCCGAACTCGAATTCGAACTCGACCTCGAATTCGAACTCGAACTCAAATTCGAACTGGAATTCAAACTCAAAGTCGAACTCGAGGTCGAAGTGAACTCGAATTCGAACTGGAACTCGAACGCGAAGTCGAAATCTCACTCGACCTCGAATTCGAACTCGAACTCAAATTCGAACTGGAATTCAAACTCAAAGTCGAACTCGAGGTCGAAGTGAACTCGAATTCGAACTGGAACTCGAACGCGAAGTCGAAATCGAAGTCGAACTCGAATTCGAATTCGACCTCCAATTTGAACTCGAGGTCGAACTCGAACTCGAAGTGAACTCGAGGTCGAAGTGAACTCGAAATCGAACTCGAAATCGAACTCGAAATCGAACTGGAACTCGAACTCGAAGTCGAAATCAAAGTCGAACTCGAAGTTGAACTCGAAGTCGAAGTGAACTCAAAGTTGAACTCGAGGTCGAATTCGAAGTCGAAATCGAACTCGAACTCGAACTCGAACTGGAAGTCGAACGAACTCGAAATTTAAGACAAGTTCTCAGTCGCACTCGGAATAGAAGTCGAATTCGAACTCGAAATCGAACTCGAAGTCGAAATCGAAGTCGAACTCGAATTCGAATTCGACCTCCAATTTGAACTCGAAGTCGAACTCGAACTTGAAGTGAACTCGAAGTTGAACTCGAGGTCGAATTCGAAGTCGAAGTCGAACTCGAACGAACTGGAAGTCGAACTCGAACTCGAAATTGAAGACGAATTCTCAGTCGCACTCGGAGTCGAAGGCGAATTCGAACTCAAAATCGAACTCGAAGTCGAACTGGAACGCGAACTCAAAGTCGAACTCGAAGTCGAAATCAACGTCGAAGTCGAAGTCGAACTCGAACTTGAACTCGAAGTCGAGCTCGACGTCGAACTCGAAGTCGATATCGAAGTCGAAATCGAAGTCGAACTCGAACTTGAACCCGAACTCGAATTCGAACTCGACCTCGAATTCGAACTCGAACTCAAATTCGAACTGGAATTCAAACTCAAAGTCGAACTCGAGGTCGAAGTGAACTCGAATTCGAACTGGAACTCGAACGCGAAGTCGAAATCGAAGTCGAACTCGAATTCGAATTCGACCTCCAATTTGAACTCGAGGTCGAACTCGAACTCGAAGTGAACTCGAGGTCGAAGTGAACTCGAATTGGAACTCGAAATCGAACTCGAAATCGAATTCGACCTCCAATATGAACTCGAGGTCGAACTCGAACTCGAGGTGAACTCGAAGTCGAACTCGAACTCAAAATTGAAGACGAATTCTCAGTCGCACTCGGAGTCGAAGTCAAATTCGAACTCAAAATCGAACTCAAAATCGAACTCGAAGTCGAACTGGAACTCGAACACAAAGTCGAACTCGAAGTCGCACTCGAACTTCAACTCGAAGTCGAGCTCGACGTCGAACTCGAACTTGAACCCGAACTCGAATTCGCACTCGACCTCGAATTCGAACTAGAACTCAAATTCGAACTGGAATTCGAAGTCGAAGTCGAACTCGAGGTCGAAGTGAACTCGAATTCGAACTCGAAATCGAACTCGAAGTCGAACTGGAACCTGAAGTCGAAATCGAAGTCGAACTCGACCTCGAATTCGAACTCGAACTCAAATTCGAACTGGAACTCAAATTCGCACTCGAAGTCGAACTCGAACTCAAAATTGAAGACGAATTCTCAGTCGCACTCGGAGTCGAAGTCAAATTCGAACTCAAAATCGAACTTGAAGTCGAAATGGAACTGAACTCGAAGTCGAACTCGATGTCGAACTCGAGGTCGTACTGGAGGTCGACGTCGAACTCATACTGCAACTCGAACTCGAAGTGAAATCAAAGTCGAAGTCGTGGTCGAATCAAAGTCGAAGTCGAACACGAACTCGAACTCGAAGTCGAACTGGAAGTTGAATTCGAACTCGAAATTGAAGACGAATTCTCAGTCGGACTCGGAGTCGAATACGAACTCGAAATCGAACTTGAAGTCGAAATGGAACTGAACTCGAAGTCGAACTCGATGTCGAACTCGAGGTCGATATCGAAGTCGAAATCGAAGTCGAACTCGAACTTGAACCCGAACTGGAATTCAAACTCAAAGTCGAACTCGAGGTCGAAGTGAACTCGAATTCGAACTGGAACTCGAACGCGAAGTCGAAATCGAAGTCGAACTCGAATTCGAAGTCGAAGTCGAACTGGAACTCGAACTCAAAGTCGAGCTCGACGTCGAACTCGAAGTCGATATCGAAGTCGAACTCGAAGTCGAACTCGAACTTGAACCCGAACTCGAATTCGAACTCGACCTCGAATTCGAACTCGAACTCAAATTCGAACTGGAATTCAAACTCAAAGTCGAACTCGAGGTCGAAGTGAACTCGAATTCGAACTGGAACTCGAACGCGAAGTCGAAATCTCACTCGACCTCGAATTCGAACTCGAACTCAAATTCGAACTGGAATTCAAACTCAAAGTCGAACTCGAGGTCGAAGTGAACTCGAATTCGAACTGGAACTCGAACGCGAAGTCGAAATCTCACTCGACCTCGAATTCGAACTCGAACTCAAATTCGAACTGGAATTCAAACTCAAAGTCGAACTCGAGGTCGAAGTGAACTCGAATTCGAACTGGAACTCGAACGCGAAGTCGAAATCGAACTCGAACTCGAACTGGAAGTCGAACGAACTCGAAATTTAAGACAAGTTCTCAGTCGCACTCGGAATAGAAGTCGAATTCGAACTCGAAATCGAACTCGAAGTCGAAATCGAAGTCGAACTCGAATTCGAATTCGACCTCCAATTTGAACTCGAAGTCGAACTCGAACTTGAAGTGAACTCGAAGTTGAACTCGAGGTCGAATTCGAAGTCGAAGTCGAACTCGAACGAACTGGAAGTCGAACTCGAACTCGAAATTGAAGACGAATTCTCAGTCGCACTCGGAGTCGAAGGCGAATTCGAACTCAAAATCGAACTCGAAGTCGAACTGGAACGCGAACTCAAAGTCGAACTCGAAGTCGAAATCAACGTCGAAATCGAAGTCGAACTCGAATTCGAAGTCGAAGTCGAACTGGAACTCGAACTCGAAGTCGAGCTCGACGTCGAACTCGAAGTCGATATCGAAGTCGAACTCGAAGTCGAACTCGAACTTGAACCCGAACTCGAATTCGAACTCGACCTCGAATTCGAACTCGAACTCAAATTCGAACTGGAATTCAAACTCAAAGTCGAACTCGAGGTCGAAGTGAACTCGAATTCGAACTGGAACTCGAACGCGAAGTCGAAATCTCACTCGACCTCGAATTCGAACTCGAACTCAAATTCGAACTGGAATTCAAACTCAAAGTCGAACTCGAGGTCGAAGTGAACTCGAATTCGAACTGGAACTCGAACGCGAAGTCGAAATCGAAGTCGAACTCGAATTCGAATTCGACCTCCAATTTGAACTCGAGGTCGAACTCGAACTCGAAGTGAACTCGAGGTCGAAGTGAACTCGAAATCGAACTCGAAATCGAACTCGAAATCGAACTGGAACTCGAACTCGAAGTCGAAATCAAAGTCGAACTCGAAGTTGAACTCGAAGTCGAAGTGAACTCAAAGTTGAACTCGAGGTCGAATTCGAAGTCGAAATCGAACTCGAACTCGAACTCGAACTGGAAGTCGAACGAACTCGAAATTTAAGACAAGTTCTCAGTCGCACTCGGAATAGAAGTCGAATTCGAACTCGAAATCGAACTCGAAGTCGAAATCGAAGTCGAACTCGAATTCGAATTCGACCTCCAATTTGAACTCGAAGTCGAACTCGAACTTGAAGTGAACTCGAAGTTGAACTCGAGGTCGAATTCGAAGTCGAAGTCGAACTCGAACGAACTGGAAGTCGAACTCGAACTCGAAATTGAAGACGAATTCTCAGTCGCACTCGGAGTCGAAGTCGAATTCGAACTCAAAATCGAACTCGAAGTCGAACTGGAACGCGAACTCAAAGTCGAACTCGAAGTCGAAATCAACGTCGAAGTCGAAGTCGAACTCGAACTTGAACTCGAAGTCGAGCTCGACGTCGAACTCGAAGTCGATATCGAAGTCGAAATCGAAGTCGAACTCGAACTTGAACCCGAACTCGAATTCGAACTCGACCTCGAATTCGAACTCGAACTCAAATTCGAACTGGAATTCAAACTCAAAGTCGAACTCGAGGTCGAAGTGAACTCGAATTCGAACTGGAACTCGAACGCGAAGTCGAAATCGAAGTCGAACTCGAATTCGAATTCGACCTCCAATTTGAACTCGAGGTCGAACTCGAACTCGAAGTGAACTCGAGGTCGAAGTGAACTCGAATTGGAACTCGAAATCGAACTCGAAATCGAATTCGACCTCCAATATGAACTCGAGGTCGAACTCGAACTCGAGGTGAACTCGAAGTCGAACTCGAACTCAAAATTGAAGACGAATTCTCAGTCGCACTCGGAGTCGAAGTCAAATTCGAACTCAAAATCGAACTCAAAATCGAACTCGAAGTCGAACTGGAACTCGAACACAAAGTCGAACTCGAAGTCGCACTCGAACTTCAACTCGAAGTCGAGCTCGACGTCGAACTCGAACTTGAACCCGAACTCGAATTCGCACTCGACCTCGAATTCGAACTAGAACTCAAATTCGAACTGGAATTCGAAGTCGAAGTCGAACTCGAGGTCGAAGTGAACTCGAATTCGAACTCGAAATCGAACTCGAAGTCGAACTGGAACCTGAAGTCGAAATCGAAGTCGAACTCGACCTCGAATTCGAACTCGAACTCAAATTCGAACTGGAACTCAAATTCGAACTCGAAGTCGAACTCGAACTCAAAATTGAAGACGAATTCTCAGTCGCACTCGGAGTCGAAGTCAAATTCGAACTCAAAATCGAACTCAAAATCGAACTCGAAGTCGAACTGGAACTCGAACTCGAAGTCGAAATCAAAGTCGAACTCGAAGTCGAACTCGAACTTGAAGTGAACTCGAAGTTGAACTCGAGGTCGAATTCGAAGTCGAAGTCGAACTCGAACGAACTGGAAGTCGAACTCGAACTCGAAATTGAAGACGAATTCTCAGTCGCACTCGGAGTCGAAGGCGAATTCGAACTCAAAATCGAACTCGAAGTCGAACTGGAACGCGAACTCAAAGTCGAACTCGAAGTCGAAATCAACGTCGAAGTCGAAGTCGAACTCGAACTTGAACTCGAAGTCGAGCTCGACGTCGAACTCGAAGTCGATATCGAAGTCGAAATCGAAGTCGAACTCGAACTTGAACCCGAACTCGAATTCGAACTCGACCTCGAATTCGAACTCGAACTCAAATTCGAACTGGAATTCAAACTCAAAGTCGAACTCGAGGTCGAAGTGAACTCGAATTCGAACTGGAACTCGAACGCGAAGTCGAAATCGAAGTCGAACTCGAATTCGAAGTCGAAGTCGAACTGGAACTCGAACTCGAAGTCGAGCTCGACGTCGAACTCGAAGTCGATATCGAAGTCGAACTCGAAGTCGAACTCGAACTTGAACCCGAACTCGAATTCGAACTCGACCTCGAATTCGAACTCGAACTCAAATTCGAACTGGAATTCAAACTCAAAGTCGAACTCGAGGTCGAAGTGAACTCGAATTCGAACTGGAACTCGAACGCGAAGTCGAAATCTCACTCGACCTCGAATTCGAACTCGAACTCAAATTCGAACTGGAATTCAAACTCAAAGTCGAACTCGAGGTCGAAGTGAACTCGAATTCGAACTGGAACTCGAACGCGAAGTCGAAATCGAAGTCGAACTCGAATTCGAATTCGACCTCCAATTTGAACTCGAGGTCGAACTCGAACTCGAAGTGAACTCGAGGTCGAAGTGAACTCGAAATCGAACTCGAAATCGAACTCGAAATCGAACTGGAACTCGAACTCGAAGTCGAAATCAAAGTCGAACTCGAAGTTGAACTCGAAGTCGAAGTGAACTCAAAGTTGAACTCGAGGTCGAATTCGAAGTCGAAATCGAACTCGAACTCGAACTCGAACTGGAAGTCGAACGAACTCGAAATTTAAGACAAGTTCTCAGTCGCACTCGGAATAGAAGTCGAATTCGAACTCGAAATCGAACTCGAAGTCGAAATCGAAGTCGAACTCGAATTCGAATTCGACCTCCAATTTGAACTCGAAGTCGAACTCGAACTTGAAGTGAACTCGAAGTTGAACTCGAGGTCGAATTCGAAGTCGAAGTCGAACTCGAACGAACTGGAAGTCGAACTCGAACTCGAAATTGAAGACGAATTCTCAGTCGCACTCGGAGTCGAAGTCGAATTCGAACTCAAAATCGAACTCGAAGTCGAACTGGAACGCGAACTCAAAGTCGAACTCGAAGTCGAAATCAACGTCGAAGTCGAAGTCGAACTCGAACTTGAACTCGAAGTCGAGCTCGACGTCGAACTCGAAGTCGATATCGAAGTCGAAATCGAAGTCGAACTCGAACTTGAACCCGAACTCGAATTCGAACTCGACCTCGAATTCGAACTCGAACTCAAATTCGAACTGGAATTCAAACTCAAAGTCGAACTCGAGGTCGAAGTGAACTCGAATTCGAACTGGAACTCGAACGCGAAGTCGAAATCGAAGTCGAACTCGAATTCGAATTCGACCTCCAATTTGAACTCGAGGTCGAACTCGAACTCGAAGTGAACTCGAGGTCGAAGTGAACTCGAATTGGAACTCGAAATCGAACTCGAAATCGAATTCGACCTCCAATATGAACTCGAGGTCGAACTCGAACTCGAGGTGAACTCGAAGTCGAACTCGAACTCAAAATTGAAGACGAATTCTCAGTCGCACTCGGAGTCGAAGTCAAATTCGAACTCAAAATCGAACTCAAAATCGAACTCGAAGTCGAACTGGAACTCGAACACAAAGTCGAACTCGAAGTCGCACTCGAACTTCAACTCGAAGTCGAGCTCGACGTCGAACTCGAACTTGAACCCGAACTCGAATTCGCACTCGACCTCGAATTCGAACTAGAACTCAAATTCGAACTGGAATTCGAAGTCGAAGTCGAACTCGAGGTCGAAGTGAACTCGAATTCGAACTCGAAATCGAACTCGAAGTCGAACTGGAACCTGAAGTCGAAATCGAAGTCGAACTCGACCTCGAATTCGAACTCGAACTCAAATTCGAACTGGAACTCAAATTCGAACTCGAAGTCGAACTCGAACTCAAAATTGAAGACGAATTCTCAGTCGCACTCGGAGTCGAAGTCAAATTCGAACTCAAAATCGAACTCAAAATCGAACTCGAAGTCGAACTGGAACTCGAACTCGAAGTCGAAATCAAAGTCGAACTCGAAGTCGAACTCGAACTTGAAGTGAACTCGAAGTTGAACTCGAGGTCGAATTCGAAGTCGAAGTCGAACTCGAACGAACTGGAAGTCGAACTCGAACTCGAAATTGAAGACGAATTCTCAGTCGCACTCGGAGTCGAAGGCGAATTCGAACTCAAAATCGAACTCGAAGTCGAACTGGAACGCGAACTCAAAGTCGAACTCGAAGTCGAAATCAACGTCGAAGTCGAAGTCGAACTCGAACTTGAACTCGAAGTCGAGCTCGACGTCGAACTCGAAGTCGATATCGAAGTCGAAATCGAAGTCGAACTCGAACTTGAACCCGAACTCGAATTCGAACTCGACCTCGAATTCGAACTCGAACTCAAATTCGAACTGGAATTCAAACTCAAAGTCGAACTCGAGGTCGAAGTGAACTCGAATTCGAACTGGAACTCGAACGCGAAGTCGAAATCGAAGTCGAACTCGAATTCGAAGTCGAAGTCGAACTGGAACTCGAACTCGAAGTCGAGCTCGACGTCGAACTCGAAGTCGATATCGAAGTCGAACTCGAAGTCGAACTCGAACTTGAACCCGAACTCGAATTCGAACTCGACCTCGAATTCGAACTCGAACTCAAATTCGAACTGGAATTCAAACTCAAAGTCGAACTCGAGGTCGAAGTGAACTCGAATTCGAACTGGAACTCGAACGCGAAGTCGAAATCTCACTCGACCTCGAATTCGAACTCGAACTCAAATTCGAACTGGAATTCAAACTCAAAGTCGAACTCGAGGTCGAAGTGAACTCGAATTCGAACTGGAACTCGAACGCGAAGTCGAAATCGAAGTCGAACTCGAATTCGAATTCGACCTCCAATTTGAACTCGAGGTCGAACTCGAACTCGAAGTGAACTCGAGGTCGAAGTGAACTCGAAATCGAACTCGAAATCGAACTCGAAATCGAACTGGAACTCGAACTCGAAGTCGAAATCAAAGTCGAACTCGAAGTTGAACTCGAAGTCGAAGTGAACTCAAAGTTGAACTCGAGGTCGAATTCGAAGTCGAAATCGAACTCGAACTCGAACTCGAACTGGAAGTCGAACGAACTCGAAATTTAAGACAAGTTCTCAGTCGCACTCGGAATAAGAAAGTCGAATTCGAACTCGAAATCGAACTCGAAGTCGAAATCGAAGTCGAACTCGAATTCGAATTCGACCTCCAATTTGAACTCGAAGTCGAACTCGAACTTGAAGTGAACTCGAAGTTGAACTCGAGGTCGAATTCGAAGTCGAAGTCGAACTCGAACGAACTGGAAGTCGAACTCGAACTCGAAATTGAAGACGAATTCTCAGTCGCACTCGGAGTCGAAGTCGAATTCGAACTCAAAATCGAACTCGAAGTCGAACTGGAACGCGAACTCAAAGTCGAACTCGAAGTCGAAATCAACGTCGAAGTCGAAGTCGAACTCGAACTTGAACTCGAAGTCGAGCTCGACGTCGAACTCGAAGTCGATATCGAAGTCGAAATCGAAGTCGAACTCGAACTTGAACCCGAACTCGAATTCGAACTCGAACTCAAATTCGAACTGGAATTCAAACTCAAAGTCGAACTCGAGGTCGAAGTGAACTCGAATTCGAACTGGAACTCGAACGCGAAGTCGAAATCGAAGTCGAACTCGAATTCGAATTCGACCTCCAATTTGAACTCGAGGTCGAACTCGAACTCGAAGTGAACTCGAGGTCGAAGTGAACTCGAATTGGAACTCGAAATCGAACTCGAAATCGAATTCGACCTCCAATATGAACTCGAGGTCGAACTCGAACTCGAGGTGAACTCGAAGTCGAACTCGAACTCAAAATTGAAGACGAATTCTCAGTCGCACTCGGAGTCGAAGTCAAATTCGAACTCAAAATCGAACTCAAAATCGAACTCGAAGTCGAACTGGAACTCGAACACAAAGTCGAACTCGAAGTCGCACTCGAACTTCAACTCGAAGTCGAGCTCGACGTCGAACTCGAAGTCGATATCGAAGTCGAACTCGAAGTCGAACTCGAACTTGAACCCGAACTCGAATTCGAACTCGACCTCGAATTCGAACTCGAACTCAAATTCGAACTGGAATTCAAACTCAAAGTCGAACTCGAGGTCGAAGTGAACTCGAATTCGAACTGGAACTCGAACGCGAAGTCGAAATCTCACTCGACCTCGAATTCGAACTCGAACTCAAATTCGAACTGGAATTCAAACTCAAAGTCGAACTCGAGGTCGAAGTGAACTCGAATTCGAACTGGAACTCGAACGCGAAGTCGAAATCGAAGTCGAACTCGAATTCGAATTCGACCTCCAATTTGAACTCGAGGTCGAACTCGAACTCGAAGTGAACTCGAGGTCGAAGTGAACTCGAAATCGAACTCGAAATCGAACTCGAAATCGAACTGGAACTCGAACTCGAAGTCGAAATCAAAGTCGAACTCGAAGTTGAACTCGAAGTCGAAGTGAACTCAAAGTTGAACTCGAGGTCGAATTCGAAGTCGAAATCGAACTCGAACTCGAACTCGAACTGGAAGTCGAACGCGAAGTCGAAATCGAAGTCGAACTCGAATTCGAAATCGAAGTCGAACTGGAACTCGAACTCGAAGTCGAACTCAAAGTCGAACTCGAAGTCGAACTCGCAGTCGAACTCGAGGGGTCAAACTCAAGGTCGAACTCAAACTCGAAGTGAACTCGAAGACAAACTCGAGGTCGAATTCGAAGTCGAAGTCGAAGTCGAACTCGAACTGGAAGTCGAACTAGAACTCGAACTCGAAGTCGAAATCGAAGTCGAAGTTGAACTCGAAGTCGAAGTGAACTCAAAGTTGAACTCGAGGTCGAATTCGAAGTCGAAGTGAACTCGAGTTCGAAGTGAACTCGAATTCGAACTCGAAATCGAACTCGAAATCGAACTGGAACTCGAACTCGAAGTCGAAATCAAAGTCGAACTCGAAGTTGAACTCGAAGTCGAAGTGAACTCAAAGTTGAACTCGAGGTCGAATTCGAAGTCGAAATCGAACTCGAACTCGAACTGGAAGTCGAACGAACTCGAAATTTAAGACAAGTTCTCAGTCGCACTCGGAATAGAAGTCGAATTCGAACTCGAAATCGAACTCGAAGTCGAAATCGAAGTCGAACTCGAATTCGAATTCGACCTCCAATTTGAACTCGAAGTTGAACTCGAGGTCGAATTCGAAGTCGAAGTCGAACTCGAACGAACTGGAAGTCGAACTCGAACTCGAAATTGAAGACGAATTCTCAGTCGCACTCGGAGTCGAAGTCGAATTCGAACTCAAAATCGAACTCGAAGTCGAACTCGAACCCGAACTCGAAGTCGAACTCGAGGAGGTCGAATTCGAAGTCGAAGTCGAAGTCGATCTCGTCGAACTGGAAGTCGAACTAGAACTCGAACTCGAAGTCGAAATCGAAATCGAGACTCGAACCCGAACTCGAAGTCGAACTCGAGGAGGTCGAATTCGAAGTCGAACTCGAATCGAACTCGAACCTGAACTCGAAGTCGAACTCGAGGAGGTCGAACTCGAACTTGAACCCGAACTCGAATTCGAACTCGACCTCGAATTCGAACTCGAACTCAAATTCGAACTGGAATTCAAACTCAAAGTCGAACTCGAGGTCGAAGTGAACTCGAATTCGAACTGGAACTCGAACGCGAAGTCGAAATCGAAGTCGAACTCGAATTCGAATTCGACCTCCAATTTGAACTCGAGGTCGAACTCGAACTCGAAGTGAACTCGAGGTCGAAGTGAACTCGAATTCGAACTCGAAATCGAACTGGAAACTCGAACTCGAAGTCGAAATCAAAGTCGAACTCGAAGTTGAACTCGAAGTCGAAGTGAACTCAAAGTTGAACTCGAGGTCGAATTCGAAGTCGAAATCGAACTCGAACTCGAACTCGAACTGAAGTCGAACGAACTCGAAATTTAAGACAAGTTCTCAGTCGCACTCGGAATAGAAGTCGAATTCGAACTCGAAATCGAACTCGAAGTTGAAATCGAAGTCGAACTCGAATTCGAATTCGACCTCCAATTTGAACTCGAAGTCGAACTCGAACTTGAAGTGAACTCGAAGTTGAACTCGAGGTCGAATTCGAAGTCGAAGTCGAACTCAAACGACCTGGAAGTCGAACTCGAACTCGAACTCGAAATTGAAGACGAATTCTCAGTCGGACTCGGAGTCGAATACGAACTCGAAATCGAACTTGAAGTCGAAATGGAACTCGAACTCGAGGTCGAAATCAAAGTCGAACTCGAAGTTGAACTCGAAGTCGAAGTGAACTCAAAGTTGAACTCGAGGTCGAATTCGAAGTCGAAATCGAACTCGAACTTCAAACTGGAAGTCGAACGAACTCGAAATTTAAGACAAGTTCGCAGTCGCACTCGGAATAGAAGTCGAATTCGAACTCAAATCGAACTCGAAGTCGAACTGGAACGCGAACTCAAAGTCGAACTCGAAGTCGAAATCAACGTCGAAGTCGAAGTCGAACTCGAACTTGAACACACGAAGTCAAGCTCGACGTCGAACTCGAAGTCGATATCGAAGTCGAATTGAAGTCGAACTCGAATTCGAAGTCGAAGTCGAACTCGAATTCGAATTCGACCTCCAATTTGAACTCGAAGTCGAACTCGAACTTGAAGTGAACTCGAAGTTGAACTCGAGGTCGAATTCGAAGTCGAAGTCGAACTCAAACGACCTGGAAGTCGAACTCGAACTCGAACTCGAAATTGAAGACGAATTCTCAGTCGCACTCGGAGTCGAAGTCGAATTCGTAACTCAAAATCGAACTCGAAGTCGAACTGGAACGCGAATCTCAAAGTCGAACTCGAAGTCGAAATCAACGTCGAAGTCGAAGTCGAGCTCGACGTCGAACTCGAAGTCGATATCGAAGTCGAAATCGAAGTCGAACTCGAACTTGAACCCGAACTCGAATTCGAACTCGACCTCGAATTCGAACTCGAACTCAAATTCGAACTGGAATTCAAACTCAAAGTCGAACTGGAGGTCGAAGTGAACTCGAATTCGAACTGGAACTCGAACGCGAAGTCGAAATCGAAGTCGAACTCGAATTCGAATTCGACCTCCAATTTGAACTCGAGGTCGAACTCGAACTTGAAGTGAACTCGAGGTCGAAGTGAACTCGAATTCGAACTCGAAATCGAACTCGAAATCGAACTGGAACTCGAACTCGAAGTCGAAATGAAAGTCGAACTCGAAGTTGAACTCGAAGTCGAACTCGACGGGGGTCAAACTCAAGGTCGAACTCAAACTCGAAGTGAACTCGAAGTCGAACTCGAAGTCAAAATCGAAGTCGAACTCGAACGCGAACCCGAAATCGAGTTCGAACTCGAACTCAAATTCGAACTCGAATTCGAATTCGACCTCCAATATGAACTCGAGATCGAACTCGAACTCGAGGTGAACTCGAAGTCGAACTGGAAGTCGAATTCGAACTCGAAATTGAAGACGAATTCTCAGTCGGACTCGGAGTCGAATACGAACTCGAAATCGAACTTGAAGTCGAAATGGAACTCGAACTCGAGGTCGAAATCAAAGTCGAACTCGAAGTTGAACTCGAAGTCGAAGTGAACTCAAAGTTGAACTCGAGGTCGAATTCGAAGTCGAATCGAACTCGAACTCAAACTGGAAGTCCGAACGAACTCGAAATTTAAGACAAGTTCTCAGTCGCACTCGAATAGAAGTCGAATTCGAACTCAAAATCGAACTCGAAGTCGAACTGGAACGCGAACTCAAAGTCGAACTCGAAGTCGAAATCAACGTCGAAGTCGAAGTCGAACTCGAACTTGAACACGAAGTCAAGCTCGACGTCGAACTCGAAGTCGATATCGAAGTCGAAATTGAATGTCGAACTCGAATTCGAAGTCGAAGTCGAACTGGAACTCGAACTCGAAGCCGAAATCAAAGTCGAACTCGAGGGGTCAAACTCAAGGTCGAACTCAAACTCGAAGTGAACTCGAAGTCGAACTCGAGGTCGAAGTGAACTCGAAGTCGAACTCGAAGTCAAAAATCGAAGTCGAACTCGAACGCGAACCCGAAATCGAGTTCGAACTCGAACTCAAATTCGAACTCGAATTCGAATTCGACCTCCAATAGGAACTCGAGGTGAACTCGAAGTCGAACTGGAAGTCGAATTCGAACTCGAAATTGAAGACGAATTCTCAGTCGGGACTCGGAGTCGAATACGAACTCGAAATCGAACTTGAAGTCGAAATGGAACTGAACTCGTAGTCGAACTCGATGTCGAACTCGAGGTCGTACTGGAGGTCGACGTCGAACTCATACTGCAACTCGAACTCGAAGTGAAATCAAAGTCGAAGTCGTGGTCGAATCAAAGTCGAAGTCGAACACGAACTCGAACTCGAAGTCGAACTCGAAGTCGAACTCGCAGTCGAACTCGAGGGGTCAAACTCAAGGTCGAACTCAAACTCGAAGTGAACTCGAAGTCGAACTCGAAGTCAAAATCGAAGTCGAACTCGAACGCGAACGCGAAATCGAGTTCGAACTCGAACTCAACATTCGAACTCGAATTCGAATTCGACCTCCAATATGAACTCGAGGTCGAACTCGAACTCGAGGTGAACTCGAAGTCGAACTGGAAGTCGAATTCGAACTCGAAATTGAAGACGAATTCTCAGTCGGACTCGGAGTCGAATACGAACTCGAAATCGAACTTGAAGTCGAAATGGAACTGGAACTCGAAGTCAAAATCAAAGTCGAACTCGAAGTTGAACTCGAAGTCGAAGTGAACTCAAGTTGAACTCGAGGTCGAATTACGAAGTCGAAATCGAACTCGAACTCAAACTGGAAGTCGAACGAACTCGAATTTAAGACAAGTTCTCAGTCGCACTCGGAATAGAAGTCGAATTCGAACTCGAAATCGAACTCGAAGTCGAAATCGAAGTCGAACTCGAATTCGAATTCGACCTCCAATTTGAACTCGAAGTCGAACTCGAACTTGAAGTGAACTCGAAGTTGAACTCGAGGTCGAAATTCGAATTCGAAGTCGAACTCGAACGAACTGGAAGTCGAACTCGAACTCGAAATTGAAGCGAATTCTCAGCGCGCACTCGGAGTCGAAGTCGGAATTCGAACTCAAAATCGAACTCGAAGTCGAACTGGAACGCGAACTCAAAGTCGAACTCGAAGTCGAAATCAACGTCGAAGTCGAAGTCGAACTCGAACTTGACTCGAAGTCGAATTCGAACTCGACCTCGAATTCGAACTCGAACTCAAATTCGAACTGGAATTCAAACTCAAAGTCGAACTCGAGGTCGAAGTGAACTCGAATTCGAACTGGAACTCGAACGCGAAGTCGAAATCGAAGTCGAACTCGAATTCGAATTCGACCTCCAATTTGAACTCGAGGTCGAACTCGAACTCGAAGTGAACTCGAGGTCGAAGTGAACTCGAATTCGAACTCGAAATCGAACTCGAAATCGAACTGGAACTCGAACTCGAAGTCGAGAAATCAAAGTCGAACTCGAAGTTGAACTCGAAGTCGAACTCGAGGGGTCAAACTCAAGGTCGAGCTCAAACTCGAAGTGAACTCGAAGACAAACTCGAGGTCGAATTCGAAGTCGAAGTCGAAGTCGAACTCGAACTGGAAGTCGAACTCGAACTCGAACTCGAACCTGAACTCGAAGTCGAACTCGAGGAGGTCGAACTCGAACTTGAACCCCGAACTCGAATTCGAACTCGACTCAAATTCGAACTGGAATTCAAACTCAAAGTCGAACTCGAGGTCGAAGTGAACTCGAATTCGAACTGGAACTCGAACGCGAAGTCGAAATCGAAGTCGAACTCGAATTCGAATTCGACCTCCAATTTGAACTCGAGGTCGAACTCGAACTCGAAGTGAACTCGAGGTCGAAGTTGAACTCGAATTCGAACTCGAATCGAACTCGAAATCGAACTGGAACTCGAACTCGAAGTCGAAATCAAAGTCGAACTCGAAGTTGAACTCGAAGTCGAAGTGAACTCAAAGTTGAACTCGAGGTCGAATTCGAAGTCGCAATCGAACTCGAACTCGAACTGGAAGTCGAACGAACTCGAAATTTAAGACAAGTTCTCAGTCGCACTCGGAATAGAAGTCGAATTCGAACTCGAAATCGAACTCGAAGTCGAAATCGAAGTCGAACTCGAATTCGAATTCGACCTCCAATTTGAACTCGAAGTCGAACTCGAACTTGAAGTGAACTCGAAGTTGAACTCGAGGTCGAATTCGAAGTCGAAGTCGAACTCGAACGAACTGGAAGTCGAACTCGAACTCGAACTCGAAATTGAAGACGAATTCTCAGTCGCACTCGGAGTCGAAGTCGAATTCGAACTCAAAATCGAACTCGAAGTCGAACTGGAACGCGAACTCAAAGTCGAACTCGTGAAGTCGAAATCAACGTCGCAGTCGAAGTCGAACTCGAACTTGAACTCGAAGTCGAGCTCGACGTCGAACTCGAAGTCGATATCGAAGTCGAAATCGAAGTCGACTCGAACTTGAACCGAACTCGAATTCGAACTCAAAGTCGAACTCGAGGTCGAAGTGAACTCGAATTCGAACTGGAACTCGAACGCGAAGTCGAAATCGAAGTCGAACTCGAATTCGAACTCGAACTCAAATTCGAACTGGAACTTCAAACTCAAAGTCGAACTCGAGGTCGAAGTGAACTCGAATTCGAACTGGAACTCGAACGCGAAGTCGAAATCGAAGTCGAACTCGAATTCGAATTCGACCTCCAATTTGAACTCGAGGTCGAACTCGAACTCGAAGTGAACTCGAGGTCGAAGTGAACTCGAATTCGAACTCGAAATCGAACTCGAAATCGAACTGGAACTCGAACTCGAAGTCGAAATCAAAGTCGAACTCGAAGTTGAACTCGAAGTCGAACTCGAGGGGTCAAACTCAAGGTCGAGCTCAAACTCGAAGTGAACTCGAAGACAAACTCGAGGTCGAATTCGAAGTCGAAGTCGAAGTCGAACTCGAACTGGAAGTCGAACTCGAACTCGAACTCGAACCTGAACTCGAAGTCGAACTCGAGGAGGTCGAACTCGAACTTGAACCCGAACTCGAATTCGAACTCGAACTCAAATTCGAACTGGAATTCAAACTCAAAGTCGAACTCGAGGTCGAAGTGAACTCGAATTCGAACTGGAACTCGAACGCGAAGTCGAAATCGAAGTCGAACTCGAATTCGAATTCCTCCAATTTGAACTCGAGGTCGAACTCGAACTCGAAGTGAACTCGAGGTCGAAGTGAACTCGAATTCGAACTCGAAATCGAACTCGAAATCGAACTGGAACTCGAACTCGAAGTCGAAATCAAAGTCGAACTCGAAGTTGAACTCGAAGTCGAAGTGAACTCAAAGTTGAACTCGAGGTCGAATTCGAAGTCGCAATCGAACTCGAACTCGAACTGGAAGTCGAACGAACTCGAAATTTAAGACAAGTTCTCAGTCGCACTCGGAATAGAAGTCGAATTCGAACTCTAAATCGAACTCGAAGTCGAAATCGAAGTCGAACTCGAATTCGAATTCGACCTCCAATTTGAACTCGAAGTCGAACTCGAACTTGAAGTGAACTCGAAGTTGAACTCGAGGTCGAATTCGAAGTCGAAGTCGAACTCGAACGAACTGGAAGTCGAACTCGAACTCGAACTCGAAATTGAAGACGAATTCTCAGTCGCACTCGGAGTCGAAGTCGAATTCGAACTCAAAATCGAACTCGAAGTCGAACTGGAACGCGAACTCAAAGTCGAACTCGAAGTCGAAATCAACGTCGCAGTCGAAGTCGAACTCGAACTTGAACTCGAAGTCGAGCTCGACGTCGAACTCGAAGTCGATATCGAAGTCGAAATCGAAGTCGAACTCGAACTTGAACCCGAACTCGAATTCGAACTCAAAGTCGAACTCGAGGTCGAAGTGAACTCGAATTCGAACTGGAACTCGAACGCGAAGTCGAAATCGAAGTCGAACTCGAATTCGAAGTCGAAGTCGAACTGGAACTCGAACTCGAAGTCGAAATCAAAGTCGAACTCGAAGTCGAACTCGAAGTCGAACTCGCAGTCGAACTCGAGGGGTCAAACTCAAGGTCGAACTCAAACTCGAAGTGAACTCGAAGACAAACTCGAGGTCGAATTCGAAGTCGAAGTTGAAGTCGAACTCGAACTGGAAGTCGAACTCGAACTCGAACTCGACCTCAAAGTCGAACTCGAAATCGAACTCGAACCTGAACTCGAAGTCGAACTCGAGGAGGTCGAACTCGAACTTGAACCCGAACTCGAATTCGAACTCGACCTCGAATTCGAACTCGAACTCAAATTCGAACTGGAATTCAAACTCAAAGTCGAACTCGAGGTCGAAGTGAACTCGAATTCGAACTGGAACTCGAACGCAAAGTCGAAATCGAAGTCGAACTCGAATTCGAATTCGACCTCCAATTTGAACTCGAGGTCGAAGTGAACTCGAATTCGAACTCGAAATCGAACTGGAACTCGAACTCGAAGTCGAAATCAAAGTCGAACTCGAAGTTGAACTCGAAGTCGAAGTGAACTCAAAGTTGAACTCGAGGTCGAATTCGAAGTCGAAATCGAACTCGAACTCAAACTGGAAGTCGAACGAACTCGAAATTTAAGACAAGTTCTCAGTCGCACTCGGAATAGAAGTCGAATTCGAACTCAAAATCGAACTCGAAGTCGAACTGGAACGCGAACTCAAAGTCGAACTCGAAGTCGAAATCAACGTCGAAGTCGAAGTCGAACTCGAACTTGAACTCGAAGTCGAGCTCGACGTCGAACTCGAAGTCGATATCGAAGTCGAAATCGAAGTCGAACTCGAACTTGAAGTGAACTCGAAGTTGAACTCGAGGTCGAATTCGAAGTCGAAGTCGAACTCGAACGAACTGGAAGTCGAACTCAAACTCGAACTCGAAATTGAAGACGAATTCTCAGTCGCACTCGGAGTCGAAGTCGAATTCGAACTCAAAATCGAACTCGAAGTCGAACTGGAACGCGAACTCAAAGTCGAACTCGAAGTCGAAATCAACGTCGCAGTCGAAGTCGAACTCGAACTTGAACTCGAAGTCGAGCTCGACGTCGAACTCGAAGTCGATATCGAAGTCGAAATCGAAGTCGAACTCGAACTTGAACCCGAACTCGAATTCGAACTCAAAGTCGAACTCGAGGTCGAAGTGAACTCGAATTCGAACTGGAACTCGAACGCGAAGTCGAAATCGAAGTCGAACTCGAATTCGAAGTCGAAGTCGAACTGGAACTCGAACTCGAAGTCGAAATCAAAGTCGAACTCGAAGTCGAACTCGAAGTCGAACTCGCAGTCGAACTCGAGGGGTCAAACTCAAGGTCGAACTCAAACTCGAAGTGAACTCGAAGACAAACTCGAGGTCGAATTCGAAGTCGAAGTCGAAGTCGAACTCGAACTGGAAGTCGAACTCGAACTCGAACTCGACCTCAAAGTCGAACTCGAAATCGAACTCGAACCTGAACTCGAAGTCGAACTCGAGGAGGTCAAACTCGAACTTGAACCCGAACTCGAATTCGAACTCGACCTCGAATTCGAACTCGAACTCAAATTCGAACTGGAATTCAAACTCAAAGTCGAACTCGAGGTCGAAGTGAACTCGAATTCGAACTGGAACTCGAACGCAAAGTCGAAATCGAAGTCGAACTCGAATTCGAATTCGACCTCCAATTTGAACTCGAGGTCGAAGTGAACTCGAATTCGAACTCGAAATCGAACTGGAACTCGAACTCGAAGTCGAAATCAAAGTCGAACTCGAAGTTGAACTCGAAGTCGAAGTGAACTCAAAGTTGAACTCGAGGTCGAATTCGAAGTCGAAATCGAACTCGAACTCAAACTGGAAGTCGAACGAACTCGAAATTTAAGACAAGTTCTCAGTCGCACTCGGAATAGAAGTCGAATTCGAACTCAAAATCGAACTCGAAGTCGAACTGGAACGCGAACTCAAAGTCGAACTCGAAGTCGAAATCAACGTCGAAGTCGAAGTCGAACTCGAACTTGAACTCGAAGTCGAGCTCGACGTCGAACTCGAAGTCGATATCGAAGTCGAAATCGAAGTCGAACTCGAACTTGAAGTGAACTCGAAGTTGAACTCGAGGTCGAATTCGAAGTCGAAGTCGAACTCGAACGAACTGGAAGTCGAACTCAAACTCGAACTCGAAATTGAAGACGAATTCTCAGTCGCACTCGGAGTCGAAGTCGAATTCGAACTCAAAATCGAACTCGAAGTCGAACTGGAACGCGAACTCAAAGTCGAACTCGAAGTCGAAATCAACGTCGCAGTCGAAGTCGAACTCGAACTTGAACTCGAAGTCGAGCTCGACGTCGAACTCGAAGTCGATATCGAAGTCGAAATCGAAGTCGAACTCGAACTTGAACCCGAACTCGAATTCGAACTCAAAGTCGAACTCGAGGTCGAAGTGAACTCGAATTCGAACTGGAACTCGAACGCGAAGTCGAAATCGAAGTCGAACTCGAATTCGAAGTCGAAGTCGAACTGGAACTCGAACTCGAAGTCGAAATCAAAGTCGAACTCGAAGTCGAACTCGAAGTCGAACTCGCAGTCGAACTCGAGGGGTCAAACTCAAGGTCGAACTCAAACTCGAAGTGAACTCGAAGACAAACTCGAGGTCGAATTCGAAGTCGAAGTCGAAGTCGAACTCGAACTGGAAGTCGAACTCGAACTCGAACTCGACCTCAAAGTCGAACTCGAAATCGAACTCGAACCTGAACTCGAAGTCGAACTCGAGGAGGTCGAACTCGAACTTGAACCCGAACTCGAATTCGAACTCGACCTCGAATTCGAACTCGAACTCAAATTCGAACTGGAATTCAAACTCAAAGTCGAACTCGAGGTCGAAGTGAACTCGAATTCGAACTGGAACTCGAACGCAAAGTCGAAATCGAAGTCGAACTCGAATTCGAATTCGACCTCCAATTTGAACTCGAGGTCGAAGTGAACTCGAATTCGAACTCGAAATCGAACTGGAACTCGAACTCGAAGTCGAAATCAAAGTCGAACTCGAAGTTGAACTCGAAGTCGAAGTGAACTCAAAGTTGAACTCGAGGTCGAATTCGAAGTCGAAATCGAACTCGAACTCAAACTGGAAGTCGAACGAACTCGAAATTTAAGACAAGTTCTCAGTCGCACTCGGAATAGAAGTCGAATTCGAACTCAAAATCGAACTCGAAGTCGAACTGGAACGCGAACTCAAAGTCGAACTCGAAGTCGAAATCAACGTCGAAGTCGAAGTCGAACTCGAACTTGAACACGAAGTCAAGCTCGACGTCGAACTCGAAGTCGATATCGAAGTCGAAATTGAAGTCGAACTCGAATTCGAAGTCGAAGTCGAACTGGAACTCGAACTCGAAGCCGAAATCAAAGTCGAACTCGAGGGGTCAAACTCAAGGTCGAACTCAAACTCGAAGTGAACTCGAAGTCGAACTCGAGGTCGAAGTGAACTCGAAGTCGAACTCGAAGTCAAAATCGAAGTCGAACTCGAACGCGAACCCGAAATCGAGTTCGAACTCGAACTCAAATTCGAACTCGAATTCGAATTCGACCTCCAATAGGAACTCGAGGTGAACTCGAAGTCGAACTGGAAGTCGAATTCGAACTCGAAATTGAAGACGAATTCTCAGTCGGACTCGGAGTCGAATACGAACTCGAAATCGAACTTGAAGTCGAAATGGAACTGAACTCGTAGTCGAACTCGATGTCGAACTCGAGGTCGTACTGGAGGTCGACGTCGAACTCATACTGCAACTCGAACTCGAAGTGAAATCAAAGTCGAAGTCGTGGTCGAATCAAAGTCGAAGTCGAACACGAACTCGAACTCGAAGTCGAACTCGAAGTCGAACTCGCAGTCGAACTCGAGGGGTCAAACTCAAGGTCGAACTCAAACTCGAAGTGAACTCGAAGTCGAACTCGAAGTCAAAATCGAAGTCGAACTCGAACGCGAACGCGAAATCGAGTTCGAACTCGAACTCAAATTCGAACTCGAATTCGAATTCGACCTCCAATATGAACTCGAGGTCGAACTCGAACTCGAGGTGAACTCGAAGTCGAACTGGAAGTCGAATTCGAACTCGAAATTGAAGACGAATTCTCAGTCGGACTCGGAGTCGAATACGAACTCGAAATCGAACTTGAAGTCGAAATGGAACTGGAACTCGAAGTCAAAATCAAAGTCGAACTCGAAGTTGAACTCGAAGTCGAAGTGAACTCAAAGTTGAACTCGAGGTCGAATTCGAAGTCGAAATCGAACTCGAACTCAAACTGGAAGTCGAACGAACTCGAAATTTAAGACAAGTTCTCAGTCGCACTCGGAATAGAAGTCGAATTCGAACTCGAAATCGAACTCGAAGTCGAAATCGAAGTCGAACTCGAATTCGAATTCGACCTCCAATTTGAACTCGAAGTCGAACTCGAACTTGAAGTGAACTCGAAGTTGAACTCGAGGTCGAATTCGAAGTCGAAGTCGAACTCGAACGAACTGGAAGTCGAACTCGAACTCGAAATTGAAGACGAATTCTCAGTCGCACTCGGAGTCGAAGTCGAATTCGAACTCAAAATCGAACTCGAAGTCGAACTGGAACGCGAACTCAAAGTCGAACTCGAAGTCGAAATCAACGTCGAAGTCGAAGTCGAACTCGAACTTGAACTCGAAGTCGAATTCGAACTCGACCTCGAATTCGAACTCGAACTCAAATTCGAACTGGAATTCAAACTCAAAGTCGAACTCGAGGTCGAAGTGAACTCGAATTCGAACTGGAACTCGAACGCGAAGTCGAAATCGAAGTCGAACTCGAATTCGAATTCGACCTCCAATTTGAACTCGAGGTCGAACTCGAACTCGAAGTGAACTCGAGGTCGAAGTGAACTCGAATTCGAACTCGAAATCGAACTCGAAATCGAACTGGAACTCGAACTCGAAGTCGAAATCAAAGTCGAACTCGAAGTTGAACTCGAAGTCGAAGTGAACTCAAAGTTGAACTCGAGGTCGAATTCGAAGTCGAAGTCGAAGTCGAACTCGAACTGGAAGTCGAACTCGAACTCGAAATCGACCTCAAAGTCGAACTCGAAATCGAACTCGAACCCGAACTCGAAGTCGAACTCGAGGAGGTCGAATTCGAAGTCGAAGTCGAAGTCGATCTCGAACTGGAAGTCGAACTAGAACTCGAACTCGAAGTCGAAATCGAAGTCGAACTCGAATTCGAATTCGACCTCCAATTTGAACTCGAAGTTGAACTCGAGGTCGAATTCGAAGTCGAAGTCGAACTCGAACGAACTGGAAGTCGAACTCGAACTCGAAATTGAAGACGAATTCTCAGTCGCACTCGGAGTCGAAGTCGAATTCGAACTCAAAATCGAACTCGAAGTCGAACTGGAACGCGAACTCAAAGTCGAACTCGAAGTCGAAATCAACGTCGAAGTCGAAGTCGAACTCGAACTTGAACTCGAAGTCGAGCTCGACGTCGAACTCGAGGTCGATATCGAAGTCGAACTCGAACTTGAACCCGAACTCGAATTCGAACTCGACCTCGAATTCGAACTCGAACTCAAATTCGAACTGGAATTCAAACTCAAAGTCGAACTCGAGGTCGAAGTGAACTCGAATTCGAACTGGAACTCGAATGCGAAGTCGAAATCGAAGTCGAACTCGAATTCGACCTCCAATTTGAACTCGAGGTCGAACTCGAACTCGAAGTGAACTCGAGGTCGAACTCGAACTCGAAGTGAACTCGAGGTCGAAGTGAACTCGAATTCGAACTCGAAATCGAACTCGAAATCGAACTCGAACCCGAACTCGAAGTCGAACTCGAGGAGGTCGAATTCGAAGTCGAAGTCGAAGTCGATCTCGAACTGGAAGTCGAACTAGAACTCGAACTCGAAGTCGAAATCGAAGTCGAACTCGAATTCGAATTCGACCTCCAATTTGAACTCGAGGTCGAACTCGAACTCGAAGTGAACTCGAGGTCGAAGTGAACTCGAATTCGAACTCGAAATCGAACTCGAAATCGAACTGGAACTCGAACTCGAAGTCGAAATCAAAGTCGAACTCGAAGTCGAACTCGAAGTTGAACTCGAAGTCGAACTCGAGGGGTCAAACTCAAGGTCGAGCTCAAACTCGAAGTGAACTCGAAGACAAACTCGAGGTCGAATTCGAAGTCGAAGTCGAAGTCGAACTCGAACTGGAAGTCGAACTCGAACTCGAACTCGAACCTGAACTCGAAGTCGAACTCGAGGAGGTCGAACTCGAACTTGAACCCGAACTCGAATTCGAACTCGAACTCAAATTCGAACTGGAATTCAAACTCAAAGTCGAACTCGAGGTCGAAGTGAACTCGAATTCGAACTGGAACTCGAACGCGAAGTCGAAATCGAAGTCGAACTCGAATTCGAATTCGACCTCCAATTTGAACTCGAGGTCGAACTCGAACTCGAAGTGAACTCGAGGTCGAAGTGAACTCGAATTCGAACTCGAAATCGAACTCGAAATCGAACTGGAACTCGAACTCGAAGTCGAAATCAAAGTCGAACTCGAAGTTGAACTCGAAGTCGAAGTGAACTCAAAGTTGAACTCGAGGTCGAATTCGAAGTCGCAATCGAACTCGAACTCGAACTGGAAGTCGAACGAACTCGAAATTTAAGACAAGTTCTCAGTCGCACTCGGAATAGAAGTCGAATTCGAACTCGAAATCGAACTCGAAGTCGAAATCGAAGTCGAACTCGAATTCGAATTCGACCTCCAATTTGAACTCGAAGTCGAACTCGAACTTGAAGTGAACTCGAAGTTGAACTCGAGGTCGAATTCGAAGTCGAAGTCGAACTCGAACGAACTGGAAGTCGAACTCGAACTCGAACTCGAAATTGAAGACGAATTCTCAGTCGCACTCGGAGTCGAAGTCGAATTCGAACTCAAAATCGAACTCGAAGTCGAACTGGAACGCGAACTCAAAGTCGAACTCGAAGTCGAAATCAACGTCGCAGTCGAAGTCGAACTCGAACTTGAACTCGAAGTCGAGCTCGACGTCGAACTCGAAGTCGATATCGAAGTCGAACTCGAACTTGAACCCGAACTCGAATTCGAACTCAAAGTCGAACTCGAGGTCGAAGTGAACTCGAATTCGAACTGGAACTCGAACGCGAAGTCGAAATCGAAGTCGAACTCGAATTCGAAGTCGAAGTCGAACTGGAACTCGAACTCGAAGTCGAAATCAAAGTCGAACTCGAAGTCGAACTCGAAGTCGAACTCGCAGTCGAACTCGAGGGGTCAAACTCAAGGTCGAACTCAAACTCGAAGTGAACTCGAAGACAAACTCGAGGTCGAATTCGAAGTCGAAGTCGAAGTCGAACTCGAACTGGAAGTCGAACTCGAACTCGAACTCGACCTCAAAGTCGAACTCGAAATCGAACTCGAACCTGAACTCGAAGTCGAACTCGAGGAGGTCGAACTCGAACTTGAACCCGAACTCGAATTCGAACTCGACCTCGAATTCGAACTCGAACTCAAATTCGAACTGGAATTCAAACTCAAAGTCGAACTCGAGGTCGAAGTGAACTCGAATTCGAACTGGAACTCGAACGCGAAGTCGAAATCTCACTCGACCTCGAATTCGAACTCGAACTCAAATTCGAACTGGAATTCAAACTCAAAGTCGAACTCGAGGTCGAAGTGAACTCGAATT